>NC_045430.1:262725680-263018180 GCF_902635505.1 Sarcophilus harrisii | reverse complement strand
GAGATACTGGGCAAGTCTCTTTACTTCCATTTCCCTCAGTTTCCTCTGATTCAATGGATAGAGCATTGGGCATGGAATGAGGAAGACTCCTCTTCATGAGTTCAAATCCAACCTTGGACATTTACTAGCTGTGTGACCCTGGGCAAGTCACTTAACCCCATTTCATCTGTAAAAATGAGCTAGAGAAGGAAATGGCAAACCACTCCAGTACATTTGCCAAAAAAACTCCAAAACGACAGCCACAACAACAATTAATGTAAAGTCCCTCCCAATTCTAAATTTAAAGGTTAAGGAAAGGACCTATGATTTCATTACAAGTTCCATTAAAGAAAATTCTCTATACCAATTCAGGTCAATACCTTCTATGTAACATTTAGTCTGAAAGAAGAGCAGGTGAAAGAATGAGTCTAATCCTTGTGTGAAGGGTAAGAAGACAGGCCATGTCTTCCTGAGTCCAGGGCTAATGCTTTATTCACTCTCTCTCAGATTTAAGGTGCCACGTGGGGCTAGTAAAACTTAAGCGTCATTATCCACTACTTACAGCTGAGGAAACTGAGACCCAGAGAGACAAATAAATGTCAGAGAGGCAGTAAGGTGATCTAGAAAATTACATGAGAAAACTGACCTTAACTGAAGCCATTCTGATTTTCATAACCCTGGGGGGTAGGTGTTATTATTGTTTCCACTTTACCAATCAGGAAACTGAGGCAGATAGAAGCAAAATGACTTGTCTAGGATGACACAGCTAGCTCTGGCTTTTATACAATTGGCCATATGACCCTGAACAAGTCAATTAACTTTTCAATGCATTGGACAACTCTCTAGGCTTTTAAATTGCTAATCTGCATCAGTAGAGAAAGTTTTTATTCAGGAAATTATCTGCTAGTAAAATCATAAGTCTGCCTCCTTGCCTTTCCATGGCCAAATGAGTATAAGTCATCCTACTTTGATATGAGAGCTTACATTTATATAATAATTTAAGGCTTATAAAATACTCTTTCCAACAATTCTTAGAAGTTCACAGTGTGTCCCATCCTCCCCAATTTGATGATAAGGAAACTAACACAGAAGTCACATAACTTGAACAAAGGCCCAGTGACTTAGGAAGCCTTAGAGCCAGGATTTGACCTGAAATCCCCCTCCTCAAGTTCAGGTCAGTCATTACCACCCTCATTACCACCCTAACACTCTCCCCCCCTCCATTTAACTATTCCCTCTTACATGACTTTGCCTGAACTCCACTGTTTTAGACCGTCGCCATGTGCATTAGCAAAAACCAACATTAATTCAGCTTATTTATTGACAATATGGCATTACTGAAAACTGCTGCTTGGAACGGGTCCTGTAGCGCTCCTCAATAATTCACTAGCATTGCATCATGTCAACCTGGGCAAATGATGGGCGTTCTGTAGGTTTTTGATTAGGCTTCTATATCACTCCATCATAAAAATGAAACAGTCCCCATGGCACGGGCTGGCCCTGCCAGGAGAGCCAGTATTTGTAGCAAGGTGAGAGAAATTGTTGTCCATGCACACCGTACATGCCCTGACTGCAATCGGGAGCACACAAGCTAAGTCAGCATCTATGGTAAGTGCTGAGAATATGCCTATACTCTCCTAATCGAATGATTCACTGCCTCGATCACATATTTATAAAGTAGTTTAAATACATTCTTTCACTGGAGAGTGGATAGAGTGCCTGACCTGGCATCAGGAAGAATCAATTTTCCTGAGTTCAAATTTGGTGTCAGATACTTCCTAGCAGCATGACCCTAGATCAGTCTGTATAACAAGGACCATAATGCCTCCCGGCCTTCTTTATAAATGCAGGGGACTATGGGTATAGAATAGTGCATGGATAGTCAGAATTGGTGGGCTGCTCAGTTTTTACTGAGCTGCTTGTCTTTATTTTTTCACATTTGTACTCAGAGAGGGAGTTTCTGCCAGCAAAGCATTTGATCTTCCTACTTAGCTGACAAGATAGAGAAAGGTTGAAACAAAGGAAGGAACAGGATTTTATTTTTGAAAGAAAAAAGGGCATTGTGACAACTGAGGAATTCCTGGAAACCAGTTGTGTCTTATAAATTCTACTTAAAGATGTCAATGAACTAATTTAATCCAATTCAACAAACACTTATTAAACCGCTACTAGGGGCAAGGCATTCTAGATACTAAAGAGACAAAAAAAAAAGGGGGGGGGGAAATTGGTGTGAACTAGAAGAGATAACTAATCCAGCCACCCTCCATTGGAGGAATGAGGAAACTGAGCCTCAGAAGGCTCTTTTTGTCCTAAATCTAGAGCTATCTATATTATCCCATTTTACAGATGAAGAAACTGAGACCCAAGAACATACAAGTAGTCTGTGTGGGAGGTGGGATCTGAATTTAGGGCTAATTCCAAAGTCTTTGCTCTTTCAACTGTCCTCAAATGCTGCCCTCAAGAATCTTACATTCTACTGGAACAGAATTTTGTATCGAGCAGCAAATCTTTATTCTCTCATAACTCACAAAATTATCATAGATTTTACTAGACAACAATCTGTTTTCCTCCAGTTGTAAAATTTGTATATGTCTTAGTCGTGTTTTTCACAGATCTCTCTGTCTTCAGACTTGAGTACAATAGAGTCAGACTTAGCAAACCTGAAGAACTCTTGAGCTGGAAAAATGATAAAGTAGGGCTCCTCCGGCAAACCACTGGTTAGCAACTCTAGAACAATCCATATTGGAAGCCCATATTTCTCCACACTGTTGTCCCAACATGCAGTAACACCCCTGGCAATGAAGCCACCCTGGAGCTTTCAGAAATTTAATAGGGCTTTTAAAAACCCTGAAAACCAGATTCATCCCACAATTAAAAACTGTCAATATAGATTCCTCGTTGCACAATTGGCGTACCAACTGTTAGCTAAGTGCTGCCGGCTCTTCAAACCCCCCACCCACATGTTCTGAATTCATCTGCATGGATGTATGAATAAAGATGAAGATCATCCCGAGGAAACATTCTCTCTCTCATTCTAAACTGGGAAAAGGCAAAGGAGCCTTTCCTTCTTGGCAATGATTGAGTTTCATGTCACTGAGGAAAACCAAAATAAGCAATAGGTTTCATCCCACATAACCAGACTCTCTTCTAAGATGACCTTCAAGAGGAGCTATTTTGAAGTTGGAAGGATACATTTAGATATTCTGGTGTATTGGTAAAAATAATCGGTGATATTGCAATAGAGTTATATCTCATCCTCTAAGGCCCAATCTTATTCAAGATTGGCTTTGAGTCTTATCAGTTGATCCATCCATCCATCCATCAGTCTCCAGTTCTTTACAGAGTGCCTGGTACTTAGACATTTTATAAATACTTGTAGAATCAAAAGAGCATTTATTAAGACCCTACTTTAGGCCAAGTACGGTATTGGGTACTGGATATACAAACACAAAATGAAACACAGCCCATCCCCTCAAAGAGCTTCATTTCACTGGGAGTAGTTTTCCCCTTTAACTGGTGTCCATTGGATAAGGTTATTCTTTTAAACACACCAACAAGTAACTTCTAATTCTTAGGTCTCACTTTGTTCCTTTTCAAAATACAGGACTTGGCCTAAGTCAAGTTTTCTTAAACCAGGGCTTACAAAATCATTTTTTAAAAAATATTGATAACAGTTTTTCCATAGAACTGGTTTTACTTGTAATTTAATTTTGTGCTTTAAAAACATGATTCTGAGAATAGTTTTAGAGATTTCACCCAACTGCCAGAGAGTCCAAGATGTAAAAAAGCAAGCTTTTAAAAAATACTCATTGACTTGACTTGATTAAGAACCACTCGTCTGGATAAGCTCTACACAGCCTTTCATCTCACCTATATTCTTTGATCTCAGCACCCTAGGGCTCTAGATACATGGAAGGTTGGGCAGGAAGCTCACTAAGGTTCCTTTCAACTGTGAGACTATATCACAAGGAAAGAACTCATTTCCCCTGAACCATAAGTCACATTTATACAAGAATTTATAATTTACAAAGGCCTCTTTCTTCCAACAACCCAGCTATTAAGTTACTGATCAATTGTAACAGATATTTGTGGCACATCAACTCAATGGCTCCCAAGAGGCCTAGATTAAAATCGAAACACTGAATACATATCAGTCTTGGAAATAGTGAAAGACCCTGAGTCCCTATCTTATGAGGCTGGAGGACCTGGAAATGCCGAACAGAAGATTTAACTCTTTCGGATCTGGAAGAGTGCCGCACAGAAGAGATACTAGGACTTGTTCTGCTTAGACTTGGACTTGGAAAACAAAGGAGAGATGCTGCATAAAGCCTTTAAGGTTTGACGTAAGGAAAAACACCCCAACCATGACAGCTGTCCACATTTGATACGTGGTCAAAGGATGAGGAACAGCCAGTTCTCTAAAGAGGAATTGGGAACTATTATAGAAAATGTCTCCAAATCACTAATGGTAAGAGATGGAAAGCTAACAATTAGAGCTGTCCAAAAGTAGAAGGCTTATTAATAATAATAGCTAGCATTTACATAACACTTTTACGGTTTGCAAAATATCTGTTATCTTCTTTAATTCTCACAACCCTGAGAAGTAAATGGTTATTATTTCTTCTATTTTGCAGATTAGAAAACTAAGGCAGAGAAGTCTTGCCCAGTGTCACACAACTAGTACCTGGATTTGAACTCAGGTCTTCCTGACTGTACTTAGCTACCTCTGTGAGGCAGTGGTTTTCTTTTATTAGAGGAATTTAGCAGAGTCCAAATAATCATTTGTACATTACATTCCAGCGGAGATTCTCAATCAGACATCAGTTGGTCCCAATGGTTTCTGAGGTCTCTTCTTGCCCTAATTCTGTTATTAACTGTGAAAGATGCACTTAAATGATTGGCTGAGCAAGTGGAAACAGATGTTGATTTCATTATCAGTGTACCTCCCAAAGGTGTGTGGGGAAAAAATCCCACTTGGTTAATAAATTGTAAGTACAAGGATGCTGTATATCAGATACAACCCAACTGTCTCTGTATCTCTATCTCTCTGTCTTTTTCTCTCCTCTCCCTGATTCTAGAAGTATAGGTCAATAAAGCATCCATTAAATGTTTACTGTGGGTGAGATGTCATACTAAGTGCTGTAACTCTGAATACAAGTGAAAAAGAAAATCCCTGCACTCATAGATCTTACATTGTAATGGGGGAAACAATCCAAAAATAGAGGGGAATACCCCATGAGGTGGCAAAGTGGAAAAATTTAGAGAATCAGGAGGAAAGAAGTCAAATAAGGGAGCATGGATGGTTTGGATACCACCCTAAATGACAGGCCTACAGAGACCCTCACCAAAAAAGAGGGGGCCACAGGTGATGATGCAACTACAGGGTGAAAAGGCTTCTGGGAAGACAAGCTGTCAGACCCCCAACTAAGGAACAGGTTGTGTTCCAAACTGGTCTACACACCAGACAACCTATCTTTAGCTAGGTTGTCTGGGAATTCACAAATTAACAGAAGTTAACAAATAACAATGATTCACATTCATATGGTGCTTTTTGGTTTAAAAAGAGCTTTGTACATAATTTCATTTGAACCTTACAATGACTCTTTTGGGGGCAGAAAATACATTTATCATCTCCATTTTACAATCTAGCAATTAACCAACAAGCATTTATTAAGCGCTTACTATGTGCAAGGTATTGGGAATACTAATTCAGGTCAAGAAGCTTGCATTCTAATGGGACATGACATGTATATAAATAGAGAAAAGCCTTGGAAGGGAAGGTTTTAGCAGATGAGGGGACTGACCAAGGCTTCCTGAAGAAGGTAATGGTTGAACTGAGTCATGAGGGAAGACATCTTAGAGGGAGAGATGAGGACACAGAGCATTCCGGAGTTGTGGGAACTCAATGGCAATGCCATTTAGATGGGTGGTGGCACATTGTGCATAAAGGCTGGCAAGTGGGCTGGTCCATGCTGGGCTGGAATGGGCAATAATGCCCAATAATGGAGGAAATAATGCATAGGAAAATCCAAGGGTCATAGATTTAGAGCTGAGAGGAATCTTGAAGATCACAGTCCAACCCATTCAATTTATAGGTGAGACATGAGACCCATTGAGATAAGGTAACTGATTTGAATTCAAGTATTTGAGTCTGGGCAGCTAAGTGATTGAGTGGATCGAGCACCAGAACTGGAGTCACCTGAGTACAAATTTGAACTCAGACACTAACTATGGGATCCTAAGCAAGTCACTTCACCTTGTTTGCCTGTTTCCTCATCTGTGAAAAGATCTGGAGAAAGAAATGACAAACCATTTTGTTTTGGTTTGGTTCGGTTCTTGGCAATATCTTTGCCAAAAAAAAACCCAACTGAGGTCACAAAGAATCAGATATGACTGAACAACAAAAACCATAACCCTCCCACTTGAGCCAGGGACTCTTTCCGTTTATTTCCAGAGAAGTAGAAACTGAGCAGTTTGACACCAGAGGAAATAGAGAGACTCTGGAATTAGTTGACTGGAAGGACACAGTCATGGAAAGATAAGAGCTTTTCTTTAAGATAAAGATCCCAAACCTAGAGAGGGTAATAACATCATCCTAGTCGGACTTCTACTAAGTATCCAAGCTGGGATTCAAACTCAAGTCTCTCCTGATTCTGGATCTTGTAAAGCTTCTACTTTGCAATCTTACCTCCAGAAATATTATCATCCTTAGATTCCCAGGCTAGTCCAAGACTTAGCTATTCTATAATATTCTAATAATACTGAAGAACCAAGCTACAATCTAGATAGCGAGGAGACATGGGATAGAGCACTGGCCTTGGAATCAGGAAAATTTAGGACTAAATGTGAGCTCCAACACCTACTAGTTGTATGATCCTGAGCAAGTCACCTAATCTGTCTGCCTCGGTTTCTTCAGCTGGAAAATGGGGACAATAATAGTACATACCTCTCAGGGTTATGGAGATAATATTTGTAAATCAAAGTGCTAAGTATTATTAATATTCTTTAGGATGCAGAATACTTTCCTGGGGAAATTATTACAACTCTAGTTGTTGGGGACATACGTAACCCCTGTCCTAGCAATTAGAGTGAGAAGCTTATTCAAGGAGTTCTTTCCTGGGCTCTGAGGCTGCAGGGGGTTGGGAGCTGGGATTAGCTTTTAGAGGAAAATGTCACAGGGTCTCCAAAGCTGAATAGAAGGCATAGGGAAGAGTTAGAATCCATCCACAGTAATGGTTAATAGTGGTACTGAAAACCCCAGTGGCCAAAGAATTGGGTCAGGGGCCCCACTGGGAGCAAGTAATCTTCCTGTGACAAAAGCCTGGTCATTCATACCTGCTGATCACTCCCAAGTCTAGGGTTCCTAAATTAGAGCCTTGCCACAGACTCAAAGCTTCTGAGGGTCAAGTTCAAATCTAGTTGTCAGGAAGAATACAAAGAACGAACAGAAGACTCATATGAAGCCCAGGCTTTCAAATACCTGTGCAATTACCCAGGACCCCTCCTAACCAGGGCTGAGTGAATCAAGCAGACCGAGCTCCTGAGGCCAGGACAGAGGGCCTTACCTCTACTCAGTGGGAAAACAAAGCTCTGGGAATTCCCTGCTTCACCTCAAAAGCTTTCAGCTGCACTTATCTGACAATTTCCTGGAAAATGAGCATAATCAAAATGAGCCCAAAACGAAAAGGAAATAAAGAAGAATAAAAATAGCAAATGGAAGTCCAGGTTTTGCTATGGCCTGAAAGTCTCCTGCTGTTTCCTGGTCTTTTCATACAAATTCCCTTTCTGAGCTGTAAGGCAGCAATCAGCAAAGACCCTGTCTAACAACTCTACCCCCATTTCTGCCTGGCTAAAAGCTTTCCAATATGCTTTATTATAAACGTGTGTCATTGATCCTTGTAACTCTAGCAAAATAGCTACTGGGGATTGTATTGTCCTCGTGTTACAGAGGAGGAAACCGAGACTCCGAGGGATTAAATGATTTATTCTGCCTATTCTTTTATGACTCAAATATTGGAGGCAGGATTCGAACCCAGATTTGCCTATGGTCAAGAACAGATTTCTCTTCACTATATCAAGCTCTCCTAGCATAGAAGATGAAAACTTCCATGTGGTCTTTGAAAAATTGAAGGCAGAGACTGCTTCAGTTTCTAATTTTCTAAACACTAGCAGTAAGCATGATGTGTGGTATAAAGCAAGTGCATAATAAATGCTTATTGCTTATACATGCATACAAACATATGCAAGTATAAATGCATATAAACACACGTGCATATATGTAGATACATGTGTATACATGTAGACATACCATTTCATAGCTACACATACATGAATACATATATATCCACTCAAAACTGAAAATTAAGTTCCAGGGCATTTTTTTTTTTAACAAATTGTACCCAAAATCCTCTGGGCTGAGTGTAATTATCTCACACGTCAACACACCCAGCCCTTAATACTGATTACTGGAAAAGTCTCTATGTTCCATTATCACAATGTCCTTGGCAGAGGGGGGAAGGGGAATGTCTAGACTTCTGAAGTCATTGTATGGGGAATTCTCAGCAGAGGGACTCCTCCAGTAATGTAGATTGGCAATCTGTCTATAAATAAGCACTTAGAGTGTTGCCCATAGCACTGAGAGGTCAATGACTTGTCTCAACCTCAGAGGCAGGACTGGAACCCAGATCTCTATCCATTACACCATACTGCCTCTCACCTAGATTTCAAGAGAAAGGACAACAAAGCAGAGGGGAGCCAAGAGGGCAAGGTTCCAGTTCTGTCATCTGATTTCTGTGTCACCCTGGCAAGTCACGCTCATTCTCTAAGCTTCCATTTCTATATATGTAATATGCGGAAGTTGGTTCAAGGAAATCAGTGATTTCTTTCTTAAAGTCCAACGTACACCAAACTACTTAAAGCCTCACTTTGTATAATAGCAAAGAACTGGAAACAAAGAAGATGCTCATCCATTTGTGAATAGTCAAATGCATCCATGCATGGCACATGAATGGGATACAATGCTATTGTAGTGCAAGAAATAATGAAGGTGAAGAAAACAGAGAAACATGAGATGATTTACATGACCTGATGCAGAGGGAAATAAACCCAAGAAAACGATTTGCACAAAGATGACACACTAGAGATGAACAGAACAGAGCCACAAATGAAGCAATGCTGTGAAATTAAAATGACCTAGATTACTGGGCTTGTATCCCAAAGAGATCATAAAGAAGGGAAAGGGACCTGTATGTGCACAAATGTTTGTGGCAGCCCTCTTTGTAGTGGCTAGAAACTGGAAACTGAGTGGATGCCCATCAGTTGGAGAATGGCTGAATAAATTGCTGTATATGAATATTATGGAATATTATTGTTCTGTAAGAAATGACCAACAGGATGATTTCAGAAAGGCTTGGAGAGACTTACACGAACTGATGCTGAGTGAAATGAGCAGGACCAGGAGATCATTATATATTTCAACAACAATACTATATGATGACCAGTTCTGATGGACCTGAACATCCTCAGCAATGAGATCAACCAAATCATTTCCCATGGAGCAGTAATGAACTGAACCAGCTACGCCCAGAGAAAGAACTCTGGGAGATGACTAAAAACCATTACATTGAATTCCCACTCCCTATATTTATGCCCACCTGCATTTTTGATGTCTGATTCTTTTTGTACAGCAAAATAACAGTTTGGTCATGTATACTTATTGTGTATCTAATTTATATTTTAATATATTTAACATCTACTGGTCATCCTGCCATCTGGGGGAGGAGGTGGGGGGTAAGAGGTGAAAATTTGGAACAAGAGGTTTGGCAATTGTTAATACTGTAAAGTTACCCATACATATAATCTGTAAATGAAAGGCTATTAAATAAAAAAAATAAAAAATAAAAAAATAAAATGACCTAGATTGATCCTTAAAAAGGACTATTAGCAATGAGCTTTCCTTCTCTCTTTTCAAAGGTTGGACCATGGTTGTGAAATCTTATTTTTAACTTGGTTGAATTGATTAATTTTGTTGAAATATTTTTCTTTAAAATCCTTATTATAAGAGATGATTCTCTGAGAGTTGGAGAAGATAGAGATATATTAAGAAAAGCAGATGATTTCAAAATAAAAGATAATGATTTTTTAATGAGGCAATTGGACTAGTTGATCCCTAACATCCCTTAAAGCAGTGGTTCTCAAAGTATGGTCTAGAGAATCCGAATCCTGGGGATCTCTGAAACCCTTTTAGAGGGTCTACAAATTCATAACCAGTTTTTATTTCCAATATGGTAAATGTCTATAAATATAATCCTGATCAACAAAAACACTTTGGAGAGATCTTCAATAATTTTTAATAGGATAAAGATACTGAAAACAAAAGTTTGAGAACCACTGCAAGTGTCAAACCCTATAGCAACTATCTTCAAGCACACACAAAGATGCAACTGGTAGGCCATGATGGAAATTTTCCATTTTTCCTGAAATAGTAGTCACAGGGCTTTAGGAAGCTCTGGGGAGGCAGCTAATAACTGCTATGGGATTCACAGAATATCAGAACCAGAAAGAGGTCTCTACTCACTCTCATACAGATTAAGGAACTAAGGCAAAATACCTTCTCAAGGCTAACCACATCCAGAGATCTAACTAGAGTCAGATCTAAGCCGGGAGTATATCTTGTCTTCTATACTTTGGTGAGTAAAAATGTCATCTGAATGAGATTTTGTCTCCATTTAAAAAAAATAAAAAGACAGATGTCCCCCATCAGGAGAACACGGTCTTCTGTCAACCAAGCTCCACCTGACCAGTCAGAGCAGAGAGCACCATGAAGGAGCCTCAACAGTAAGAACATTTTGCTGTCTTTTCCCCAATGTGGAACAAATGTGAACCATCTGTTGGGTGATACTTAGTGAGCAAAATGGCATCACCACTGTGTCCTCCCAATTACTCAAGGGCTAATTACCCAACCTGTGAGAGAACTAGACCCTTTGCTCTTCTACCCACTCCTCCTGCTACCTGCTGTCTGTTTTTTTTTTTTTTTAAATCACATTGTCCTATTGCTTCATCCCCTGAAGCAAAGATGAAACTAGAAATAGTCCAGGTGGCTATCAATGCAATGAATATAGAAAGAAGCTGACACTATTAAAAAGGTGTGACCTTGGATGTTGGAAAGTTTAAGCTTGAATCATATCAGCTTTTCTGATCATGGAAAAGTCAGTAATTTCCTTGAGCCTCCATTTCCTTAGGTGTACAATGGGAATAATAAACAAGACCTACATAACCAGATTATTGTGAAGCTTAAATGACTGTATACAAAAAGGATCTGCAAACGGTTATGAAAATTCATGAAAAGACATGAAAATTCAGTCTCTAGGCTTCCAATCAAGTAAAGATATTTTTCTTTTTTCAGCTTTTTAATTTTATCTAATATTTTATTTTTCGTGTTTACACGTAATATTACATGTAAAAACAAATTTAACTTTTTTTTTTCAAATTTTGAGTTCCAAATTCTCTCCCTTCCTTCCCCATTGATAAGGCGAGCAATTTGACATAGGTCGTACATGTGTAGTCATACAAAATATATTTCTATGTAAGTCATCATGTGAAAGAAAACCCAGACAAAAAATAGAACAATAAGAAAAATAAAGTAAGAAAAAGTATCTATGATCTGCATTCAGGGTCTACTAGTTCTTTCTCTGGAGATGGACCCTATCTTTCCTCATAAATCCTACAGACTTGTCTTGGATTATTGTCTTGCTGAGAATAGTTAAATTATTCATAGTGGATAAAGATACTTTTCTTCTTCAAGATTATAAATTAATAGTAGGTGTCAAATCCAGGTGATAAAGTTTATAAAATGTTCAATACATATAAATTACATATATCTCCAAAGATATTGGAATAACTATTGAGAGGTAACTGTACTTGTCATTTCATTACTAAAGGAGTTCCTAATGCAAACATTCATTCAACAATTAGTTTACATTTTACAGGTCGACAAAGTTGCCTGGAACATTGGGAGGGTAAGTGACTTGCCTAAAATTGGACAGTTAGTATCTGTGAGAGGTAAGGTTTGAATCCAGATTTCTCTAAGAGGTTGGTTCTCTATTTCCTATACAACTATACTTTTAAAAGTTCACATAATTAATGAGACATTTGAAAATGTCTTTCAACTCAGCCTATCTGGGTGAAATTTATATGCTTTGTGGATTATCTAATTCAAAAGGAAAATAAAGTCCTCTTCCTTCTTTCAGAAGTTTTATATGATCCAAGATTCATGTCTCCTCTCCTCTCTTCCCCTTGGAAAGATTTCTCCATGGACCTCTGGACAGGACTAGGGCATAGTAGGCAAATCTTCAGGTCACAAGTTAGAAGTAGAACCAAATGAAAATCAATTTGGAGGTGCCACAAGAGTCAATGCCCAGTTGGAGAAAGGACTCCTAGTATATGCTGAAATTGACAGTGGGACATTGGGCAACAACACAAGGAATAATTACTTCAGAAGAAATCAAATGTCTCAGGAAATGAAAAACAAGAAAAAAAGATGGTTTAAGAAGAAGCTAGGAAACTTGTTGAATTCCCATTAAAAGGGATCACATAAACATAGTAGGAAGGATGAATAGGATGGCTTTGAACGATACATGTTGAATTTATCATCCACTTCAGAAGAAAGCAAGCTCATTCCACTAGACATGCACAGTTTCATGTACATTTCTCTCCTTCAGTGCTACCAGTACCTGCGGTAATTCAGGTTTTATTTGGCTGTTGCTAAGTCCAAAATAAATAAATAAAATGGGGGGGGGGGAAGCAAAGAATGGAAAATCAAGGACAAAATCAACAATCATTCCCGATCAATGACACACAACTGATCATATCAGTGGATTTTATCCACCTGGGTTTTTCTGTGCTCCAGTGAGCAATGAAAGCTCATAATGATCTTGGGCAGCTCAGGAGATTTTTCTTTTCCCTTTTCTGCCTCTGCCTCTTTCAAAGCTTTATTCTTCCCACTCTTTCTCTTTGTCTTCCTTCTTTTTTCATACCTGGTCTATATTAAACACACACACATTCCTCAGTGTATTCTCAAATCTCTCCCACTCTGCCTCTACTTCCATGTGCTAAACCTCTTTTTACATTTTTTTCTAGCCCACTCCTATTCTGTTTCATTCTCTAGAATAATAATAGTAATGATAGCTAGCACTTACTTAACACTTTAATATTTGCAAAGGACTTTATAGATATTAATCTCTTTTTGTCTGCACAACAAGTATAATTACTCTTATGTCCATTTTTGGTTGAGGAAATTGAGACAAACAGAGATTAAGTCACTTGCTTTGGGTCACATAGCCAGTGTGAAGGTAGATCTAAACTCAGGTTTTCCTAATTCGAGGTCCAGAACACTATGCACTTCACCACCTAGCTGCAACCTAGAATATTATCTCCTATCCACTTGCTGTTAGAACCCAAGTCTTCCTAAGAGGTCAATTTTCTATTCGTTTAGCCACACTTCTACAGGATCATAGACTTAGATTTAAAAGAAATTTCAGAGATCCAACATCCTTATTAAAATAATAATTATAATAAATCCAGAAGTTCAATGGCAGAGAAGTTAAATGGCTTGCCCAAATATCTCAAAGGCATTAAGTGACAAAATTTGAATCTAAGGTCTTCTACCTTTACTCCCTCCCTCTCTGGTCTCTTTCTCTCCTTCCTTCCTTTCTCTTTCTCCCTCTTTTTTTCCTTGATTCCTCCCTTCTTTTCTATCTTCCTTCCCTCCTCCTCTCCTTCTTCCCTTTCTTCCCTCTTTCTCATCTTTCTTCCTTTTTTGTTTCCCTCTTCTTCTTCCTTCTCTCCTCCATCTCTTCCTTCTTTCCTTCCTTCCTTTCTTCCTCTCTCTTCCCCTCCCTCCCTCCCTCTTTCTGTTTCTTCTTCCTTCCTTCCTTCCTCTTTCCTTCCTTCTTCCCTCACTTCCTCTCTTCCTTCCTTCTCTCCTTCCCTCTCTCCCTTATTTTTTATCTTTCTATTTTTATTAGAAACTTCGCAAATATTTCAAATAAAAAACAAAACAGGATTTCATCAGGAACTATGAGTTTTTATAGGGAGAGGGGATGGTAATAGATACACAATGACCAAAAGCATCCGGCTATCTTTCCCTACCACTCCTTGATCATGTCTGCTCTTTGTGGTAGAATCACTTAGAGATGCACCTGCCTGTTTCATAAACTATTGTTTTGAAATGATGCTCATCCATATCACAGAAAGAGTTTTTCTCTTTGCTTCTTCAAACTGGACTCAGAGGAACAATTTAAAGCCACCACTAAAAAGCATAAAAGTATAACTTTGATTTTTTCTCCCTACTCCCTCCCGTAAACTAGCCGTAGATGTTGGCTATACCACTTTGCAGGTACAAGTTTATATCTTACATCTAAAACAAAGAATACCCACCACTCAATCTCTGCTGGCCAAGAGTTTGTGCAAGTCACCAATCATGCTAATGACCTTGGTCTGTGCACATAGACTCTGTTATTAAGAAGAGAAAACACAGTTTACCCACTTTTGAGCCCTCTCTAAATCACTGGCTATTTTTTAAAAAAAGGAAATGCTCGACCAGTCAGTCAAGGATCCTTCAGGGTTCCTAAATAAGTTTAAATGACATTTCTTTCATAATATTAATTCTGATTTTATTTCTCAAAACAGGCACTAAAAATAATTTTCTAACTGCCTGTAATTCTAAGGATCTTTCCCTGGTATGATAGTAAAATACTAATCCTATGAGAGGTGTGGCAGATAAAACCTTCATAGGCATGAGGTATTACAAATGAGGAGATTGCCTCCACCAATGTAGAGCTTCCCCTTCTGCAACATAATCATTTCCTGGAGCACTAGAAAATTTCAGGGACCTGTCCAAGTTCACATAGTCAGTAGTTATCTGTGAAAGAGAACTTGATCTCAGGTATTTCTAGGTAGCTTGGTTACATATTGATTCAGAAGATCTAAATTAAAATCTATCCTCAGATATTTACTATATGTGTAACCCTGAATAAGTCAACCTCTGTCTGCCTCAGTCTCCCAATTTTTACGATAGGGGACATCAAAGTGCCAATTTCACAGGGTTATAACTGCGAGTTAAACAAATGAGATAAAGTATAGAAATAATTTTACATATATACTATATAAATGCTAGCTATTATTATTAAAGAGAAAATTTCAACATGCTGCCTCTCAATGATAAGAATAAAATATATCTGTAGACTAATTTAAGGTTATCAAAGTGTTTTACAAACATCTGCACAAACCCCTAAGAAAAAATTTTCAATTAGAAAATATGAATTTCACTAATGCTAATTTTCCCCCTCTGAGGAAGAATAAACTTATTTAAACTTAATACTAAAACTTTATCTCCTGGATTTGACACCTACTATTAATTTATAATCTTGAAGAAGAAAAGTATCTTTATCCACTATGAATAATTTAACTATTCTCAGCAAGACAATAATCCAAGACAATTCTATAGGATTTATGAAGAAAGATAGGGTCCATCTCCAGAGAAAGAACTAGTAGACCCTGAATGCAGATCAAAGATACTTTTTCTTACTTTATTTTTCTTATTGTTCTATTTTTTGTCTGGGTTTTCTTTCACATGATGACTTATATAGAAATATATTTTGTATGACTACACATGTATAACCTACGTCAAATTGCTCGCCTTATCAATGGGGAAGGAAGGGAGAGAATTTGGAACTCAAAATTTGAAAAAAATAAATTTGTTTTTACACATAATTGGGAAAAATAAAATATTAGAGAAAATTAAAAAGCTGAAAAAAAGAAAAATATCTTTACTTGATTAGAAGCCTAGAGACTGAATTTTCATGGAATAATGCACATTTTATGAAAAATCTTTAAAAAGTGAGTTTGCCAAATCTTTGTAAGAAGATCTAACACCATTTCTTTCAAGATGCCTTTAAGGAAAGAGTTATTGAGTCAGCATCAATAAATCTAACAAATGCCTGCAAATACTAATATAAAGAATGATAGCTTTTGTAAAGCCCCTTGTCATTGTAAACAAAACCACACACAACAACCTGTTATTATTAGTCATTAAAAGTATCTTTAAGCTTTTATTCCACTTAGTAACACCTGGGTTGAAATGAGCAAGTTATACATGTTAAGTTGATCAAGTCCATTTATTGCTTCTAACCTAGCTTCTAATATCTTTTTTTTTAAATCCCAGATAAAACCTCTGCCACCAAACTCATTCAAATTTAATTTAGAACCCCACTTCAGTTTTAATAATTGTATTCCTTTTTCTCCCACCATCCTCTTCAAACTGTTTTTCTAAGAACCTTATTACTCAAGCTCTCAGAAGTCTTTCTATAAAAATAGCTCAAGGTCAGAATCTCTGCCCCTTTTCTACTTCTTTTTTTTTACCCCCCAAAATGATGAACCTATAATGTGAATTAGAAAATATACATGCGCCTAGGAGGAGACTATGTAAATATTGTTTTCTGAATCAGAGGATTTTCATTCTTTCCATTACTCTTACCTTTAGCATATAGCATGAAGCTCCCCATGACCCCCTCGATCCCCTGACATCATCAGGGTCAGAAAACCAGAGTAACAAAAATAAACAAAAAAAATGATTAGCCCTTAACATGGTATCTACAATATTAATAACAAGAATTTGTTTTGTGGACTGTCCATTATAACCCAATCAAGTTCTGCTAGTCCCCACTCTAATGCCCCCCTTCAGAAACTAAAATTTCTACATTTTAAGTACTTGGGAATTTTGTATAAGTTTTTCACAATTATTCTTGTAGTATTCTAACTCCACCCAATTCCACATCCTTTTTTTCTCTCTATTAGACAATTAAGCATAATGTATTCTCTAGATGCATCAGACTGGTACAATGTTTTTCAGATTATTAAATACCAAGGAATGAGGAAATACTTAGATTGTTTATTGAAGACAATGAAACACATGGGTACCTGGGGGGAAAAGTAAAGGGGAAAGTCAAGTTATAAAGAGAAAGAAGAAAAGTCCAAGCCAAGAACGCTTTTCTTGTTGTTCTAATTATTATTTTTAAGAACTAAGGGCCTTTGGTTGTAAAACTTTTTATAGGTTAGTAAAAAATTTGCCATGGGACATTTGGTTGGGAAATACTGGCAAATCAAAGTCTTCTCAGCATTTGATAACTTACCATTCCCCGTCATTGCCTAATTTTATAGTGCTTTCTGCTCCATCCCAAAATACCTACATTATAATAAAGTTTAAAATTAATTTTAAGATTAAAAAATGAATAGCGCTCATGATAAATGAAGTTGATCAATAATGGGTCACCAAACTGTCAAACTTAGACTCATAAATAGCATTTTAGAGTTAAAGTAATAAAAACAGATAATTTTCTTGGAAAAATCCCAAGAGCAGAACAAAGGTCTGTATATAATATTGTAGATCTGACCAAGGTCTCCGATACCGTTGGTCATGAGGGCTTATGGACAATTACTCAGGCGCCCAGAGAAGTTCATCAGTATAGTACATCAGTTTTGTAATGGCGAGCTTGCCTGGGTTCTGGACAATGGGCAATGCTCTCGGGCTTTCCCAGGCACCAAGGGAGTGAAAGGCTGTGTGTTTGCTCCCATGCTTTTTAGCATAATGTTTTCAGCCATATTGTCAAATACTTTCAATGAGAACAAACATGAAATCAAGGTCAGCTACTACCGCAAATTCTTCAACCTGAAAAGGCCACAGGCCAAGATTAAAGTGGAAGCTAACTCTTTAAGGTTTTCAGGGAGCTTTATAAATGTAACAATAATTATAATTCTTTACTGTTTTAAAGTTTGCAAAGTGTTTACAGATATTATCTCATGTTATCCTCATAACAACCCTGAGACAAATAGTATAATTATTCCCATTTTATCATTGAGGAAACTGCAATAAAGAAAAATTGTCTTCTTCGGGATCATATAACTAGTCAGTATTTAAAGCTTAATTTTAATTCAGATCTTTCTGATTCTAAGTCTAGCACTCTATTCACTTTGCCATCTACACATTCAAAACCTGAAACCCAGAGTTAATGCTTCTCGCCCATAATGATATAAGTAATGAACAATGGAAGAGGCAGGATTCTAACACCTGGAGTCCTTTGACTCCAGATACAGAACAGTTTTGTCTGCTGTGACAGGATCCTATTTTGACAGTGGTACTTAATACTTATGGAACTGCATTTTGGTCATGGCCCATCCCCAATTGGATCAAAGGGTAATCGATTTATTAGAGTTGTAAGGAACTATAGAGTTTATTGAATCTAATTGATTCATTTTGCAGATGAAATAAGTAAGTCTAAAGTGATATTTGAACTGGGGTCCTCCTGATTCCAATACCAGTACTGTAGTCTCTACCTACCAAGGAGAGATGGGGAGTATGCTGATAGGGAAGGAAGTCTGCAGTCAAATACCCCTAGCCTTCAAACTCTGCCAGCATGACTTCCCGTGGGCAGTTTGTCAACAGGATTTCCAGCTAGTAATTCCTAAAGTTCTCTGCCTCCATCCCAAACTGAAAAGATTGGGACCTCCTACCTTGGGCTGTTTCAGAACAAGGGTAGGGGATAATTCATCTGATCAATGTAAAATCATCCAAGTTGCTACTTTCCTTTATCTTGGTCTTTTTATATTAGAAATTTTTCAATGTGACTTTAATTTCCCCTTTCTTGTAGCACTTCTCCATACAGACTGCAGAAATGAGAACCACAGGAAGCTGGCCCAACCTCCTCCCACACTCTCTTCATGAAGCCCAGCTTACCTATATGTTGGGTTGACTCCAAGGGAAGAAGTCCAGTCCTGTAGTTGGGAAACTACATTACTGCTACCAGGGTCTTAACAATACCCATAGAAATTACACAGTGGGTCCTTATTTCTTTGGTCCCAGAAGATACCTGAGGACACAAATAATACCTATGAGATATTTTGGTCAAGTCATTTCCTCCCAGGCTTCAGTATTGTCACCTGTAGAACTAGAGGGTTAGTTGAATTAAACGATCCTGAGGTCCTGGCCATCTCTGGATGAATGATTTAAGACCTAAATGATTTGATATAAAATCGCCACTTGGAGAAATTCCTTTCAAATTTAGAGGGAAGGTGATGCTTCCATCTTTCAACACATAACCTTTAGAGACATCCTCACCTCACCTTTGTCTCAATCTTTTCTTAAACACTCTTTCTTAAAAACTCAAAGTCTTAAATACTCAAAGGTCAGAGAAGCAGGCTTATATATGATCATTTAAAAAAATCTATATTTTCAAATCATTATTGGTGTGTGAATTGTGCTATTGTTTTTCCAAGCCAATAACAAAAATAACAAAAAAAGGAAGGGGAAGAAAATGGAGTGAGGGAAGGAGAAAGCAATGGAGAGTGTTGGAACTTGAAAAGTCACTGAGCCTTATTTCAAATCCCACCTGTTACTTCCTAGCTGAATGACTTTAGGCAAATCACTTAACTTCCACGGATCTCAGTTTCCCCATCTGTAAAATGAAGGAATTGGATTAGATATCTTCTGGGTCCATTTTAATTCTAGTTCTAAGATGCCATGTGATGCTAAAAAAAAAAAGATGGTGGGGAGTGGGGGAGAAGGATGGACTGGGGAGAGCTTTCACATTATTCTTCCTTTAGGGAAGGAGTTTATGATCAAGTGTGCTAGACAGCACAGCTGTAAAGCCTTTCTGTCTTTTGTATTGAAAAATTTCTCAATTTTTGCTAATTAAATGCACTCTTATTTTTGTGAGAGTTTCACAACTCTTACAAGAATTGTTCGAGGCTTAGTGTTGACAAAAAGGCTGGCTTTCCTTCTTTTCCTGCCCAAAGCACTTATAACATATCAGTGAAATTGTCTGAATAATAGTTTTCCTTTTTTTAAAAAAAAAAAAGCTTCCATTGTGTTTTTAAATGTTGAAAAACAACTATAGGAAATACAATATTTCTAAATATAAGCATATTCTGAGAAGGAGCAAACGACCAGTAGTCAGTGAATGCAATGTGGACTTAAGTCTGGCCCTGCCATTAACATGTTATGAATACAAATCATTCTAGTCTGAGGGTTCTTAGCTGTAAACTATGAAGGGAACATCTAGTTGTCTTCTTCAGAGGGTCCTTTCTAGATATATTCTATGCCGAATATAGCTAGGCATGATCAAGGGGTAGAGGGAGAGCCAGCTTGCTAGGCAGGCATTGTTTGGGGGTTTGCTTAAACCTTTGGGTCAGTTCTCTAGGGATCATGTTCCTGGTCACTCCACCCCCACCTTTACCAAGAAACAGGCCCAGAACAGTAAGCAAAGAGGCTTTATGGGGGATCAGAAAAAGCACTGGACTTGAAAGATCCATTCTCACTGCTTTTCCCACACACAAAAAGGGGGCTGAATGTAAGACTCAAGAAAATCGAGATGTGTCTTTTTACTGGGAAAACCTGGAGAAGTTATATAACTCCTCTCAGTCTCAGTTTCCTCATCTGTAAATTGGATACAAGAAAATTTATTTCATCTGGCATACTTTGAGGATCAAATGAGATAACCGATGTCAAGCCCTTTGCAAGTGTTTAAGGCCATATATAAATGTCAGCTTTACTATTATTGTCATTATAAGGAAGTGCAGTGGACAGACCCCTGAGGCTTGAAGCCAGGATCACAGAATTTCAGGATTAGCAGGGACCTCAGAGGCTATCAAGGGTAACTAACTCAGGCCTGCAAAAGAATCCTCTACATCATCCCCAGTAAATACTCAAGTAATTTGTACTTAAAGATCCACAAGGGTTGATTGAAGGGATCTCAGTGTTCACCCCATTTTTGATACTTAAAGATTAGGCAACCATAGGAACATGCTTTTACCTCTTGGATCTTATTTCTTTGTAAAATGGGTATAAAGAAACCAGGACTTAACCTCAGAATTGTTGATGAAGATCAAATAAGTTAATGATTTTAAATGCTTAATAAACTGAAATCCAGTCAGTACCATCTGAATTCAAAGCTAAACTCCCCATCCCCATCCCCCCAACCCCAATTCCTTACTAGTTATATGGTCTTGTGCAAGTCTCTTAATCTGTACTCAATTTCCTTGTCTGCAAAATGAAGGGATAGCTCTCCACCACATCTAAGACCCTTTCGAGCTCTAAAAAAAAAAAAAATGCTTTCATGAATTAGCTGTGCTCTGGGCACGTCCTCACAGGCACAGTAAGCCAGCTATTTTCAGGATGACTAAAATCCAAATTCAATCAATCATCATTCATTAAGTACCTACTATATAGCGGGCACTGTCCTAGGTGCTAGGAAGCATTAGCAGCTGAGATGCCTGCTAACCTGTTCAAGGATGATGATCCATTATAAACGTGACTGAGCAGGTGAAAATGGAGGTTTGGGCAAATATCTGAATAATTCAAGTTTAATTTAGTTCCTGCCTTTTCAATTTATCTGGCAATTTAAGATCAAGCCTGCATGGGAGGGCCTTTAAGAGGGTTACACAGAAACCAGGACAGAAGAGATCAGGTTTATAAGTGCAAGGAGATACACTGGGAGAAGACAGAGCAAGTGGGAATTCCCCTTTCCCCACTTGTCTGGGTCTCCAGGAGCTCCCAGCATCTCTGGCAGCCAAGCAACATGGAAATGCCTGGGCAATCAGATGGAAGGAAGTCACTTTCAGGGCTTCTCCCTGGGATGGAGGGAGGACAGTTACGGAATTCCTCTTAGGAGGCCTAGAGGATGTGGCTTTCTCTACTAGAAGGGCCAGGGGCGGGCTGGCACGGGGCCAAGGAAGGAGGAAGGCAGAGGAGCAGAGCTTTCCCCCAACCTGGTTTCCCCTGGAGGTAAAGGAAGTGGAGATTAGAGTGAACTCACAGGGGTCAGAAACCAAAACTAAATCCCGAGGGGTGTGAGAAGCACACAGCCCCCTCCCCTCTCTCCGGGCCACCAATTATTCCCCCCAGAAGAGAAAAACCCTCCCAACACCTTGCCAGTCTGGATTTGGGGGAGGGAGGGAGGGAGAGAAGGAGGGAGGGAGGTGAGTCTCCCGCGGGCAGCCTTGCCCCTAGCGGGGTGTGCGCCTCCTCCTGTTCCGGGGAAGGGAGGGTTAAGCCCGGTGTTTCCCCGCCCAGGGGAGCCCAGCTCCAGGCTGCAGCTCGGGAACCCGAGCCCCGCCGGGGCCCCTGGTAGAGAGGGGGGCAGGTGGCAGACTAGGCGGGCAGCAGAAGGAGGAGGAGGGGCGACTAAAGCTTTTCTGCTGCAGCCTGGGCCACCGCCTGGTGCCATTCGTGCCTTTTATTCCAAGGTAACCAGAGGCGAAGGAAGAGGAGGGGAAGGAGGAAGAGGAGGAGGAGGAGGAGGAGGAGGAAAAGGAGGAGGAGGAAGCAGAAGAGGAGGAGGAGGAAGCAGAAAAGGAAGAGAAGGAGGAGAGCCGGGCCGCGCCTTTTCCAATCTCAACCTGCAGCATCTTCCTCCCCAGCTAGGCGAGAGCAACCTGCAACTAGCGGCGGGCGACAAAGTGGAGAGGTCCCCAGAAAACCCTGCCCTCCCTCCCCCAGGCTTGAAGGAGCCACTTGCCTGGCCATTCACCCCCACTCTGCTCTTCGGAGCCATCCTCTCCGGCTTCCCCCAGCCCCTGTCCACTTCCAAATGCAGAGCAGCCCAAACCCCAGCCCCAGGAAGTGGCAGCTAAAGCCCTCTCCAGAAACGTGCTGGAGGTAGCTCTCCTTTCCACTGCTTCCTCTTCACTCCCCCCAGGTGCGATCCTCCTTGGGAGGGATGCAGGGGACTACGGCGTGCGCTATCCAGCCGCAGCCCATTCCCTAGCCCCCCACCCAGCGAGGCTCGCCTCTCCCCCCTCCCCGAGCCCCGCCCCGGCTACGGGAGAACTTCCTCTCCCCCCCACCCAACCTGATCCTGGTCCTAGAAGCTCGGAACTCCGCGTTTCCTCCACCTTTTCCGCCTGCAGCGCCGGGCAAAGCACCTGGAGCACGGGGCGGGGACCGTGCCTGGGAGCCCCGACGTGAACCGTGGGTGGGAGGGAGGGTAGGGGGATCGGGAGACCACGGCACGAGCTGGGAAGGTGTACAGGGGGTGGAAGTGGGAGCTCTCCAAGGGACTCGGGGTGTTGCAATACGTACGGCAGGATGCTGTTTAGTCAATGAAAGGCAAGGCTGTTTCCATGTCTGATCACCCCACGCACTCACACCATCTCCACCTCTAACACCACAAGCATCACCCTCACTTCTCCTATTTCTGCGGGGTGATTTTCCCCGGTTCAAGAAGAAGGCGTTATCGCCTCTCTCCACAGCACTTCTCGGGCTCCTTAGGATCGAAAATATTCGATTCTTTTTAATTCCTCTATTTTGGGCTTCACGGTTCCCTTCCTCCCGCGACACACACACACACACACACACACGCACGCACACACACACACAGAGGCCCGCACACTTCTGACTCTACTCCCTTCCCCCTCCCCCGCATACTAAGCGCCCAGATCCCCCCTCTCCCCGGGCACCCGTCAGCATCTTTCCCGGGGCTGCCCCCCAGGCTCCCCCAAGCCGGTCTGCCCCTCGCCCGGCGCCATCCTCTCCGAAGCCAAAGCACTTACTTACCCCACCCCCCCTGATTTGTATTCTCGCAGTTGCCGGGGCACACACCAAGCCTGGTCCAGGCTCCGAGACTCAGCCGGCCAGTAGCTACAACTTGGCTAACCAATAGATGTCGGGGAAGGGGGGGAGGTTGGACTTCCCTTGGCCCAGCCTCCCATGCCGGGTCCTGGCCGATCTCGGCCGAGGGGCTGCTTCCCAATCCCTGGCCGCCTCCTTCTTCCCTCCCACTCTCCTTCCCTCTCTCCTTCCATTCCCTCGGCCCCACCTCTCGGCTCTCGGCTTCTATTTTCTCTCCGGTCTTATTTTGTTTTGCTCGGTCCCAAATGCAGACCTCGAGACGCCCTGCGGAGTTGTGCCTCCCCGCACTATACACGCCAAGGGGGAGGGGAGGGATGCCCGCTGTCGGGGGGTGGGGGGAAGGGACCACAGCGAAACTCCCTAGGTAACTTACGAGGAGGGGGGGCCCCCAGCACCCGCACTCAGCCCAAAAGTTCAGGGAGTTCGCCCGGCCCCCCACACGGCTCCCCCGGGAGTTCGCCCCCCCCTCCAGCCTCCGCCCCCCTTCCCCGCCGTGCCCGAGCCCGAATCCGTCTAGGAGACGTTGTGAGAACGCCAGCCGCACTTGGCCATCCTTGCCCGCAGGATGGCGAGCCCGCGGTGGGGGCGCCTGCGAGGAGTCGGGCCGGGCGCAACGAAAAGCAACAGGCGGCTGGATCTTACCTTGCGCCAGCACGGTGCCGGGCTAGCTGCTCCATCGGAGCGGCGCCTTGAAGAGGAGGTGGGGAGGAGAGGAGGAGGGTGCCCGGGTGGGGAGGGTGCAAGGGAGGGGGGGGGTGTGGTGCGCGTGTGCGCCTGTGTGTCTGTGAATGCGTGGACGTGTGTGTGTGTGTGTGCGTGTGCAAGAGGTGGGGGGTGCGCGCGGGCAATGGCCGCTGCTGCCCGCCAGCCAGCCAGTCCACTGCGCCCAGGCCGGGCAGCCGGGGACCGTGGGGCCGCCTGGGCTCCCGGTGCGGCCGCGGCCGAGGGCGGGCGCGGGGGGCTAGAACCGCAGGGGCATCTCGCCTGGCTGCGGAGCTGGGGAGGAGGCTCCCGGGATCGCTCCCTCCGGCTGCCGGCTCCCCGGGCGCGCTCTGCCGCCTCCTCCGGGCTGTGTGTAGCTGCTGCTGCCGTAGCCGCCGCCGCCGCCGCCGCCGCTGCAGAGTCCCGAGCCAGAGAGACGACTGGAAGGAGACAAAGACACAGAGAGGAGAGCTTTCCTCAAACAGATGCTCTCCTCTCCATCACTAGAGGGGAGCCTCTTCCAACCCCGGGCAGGGATTGAAGGGAGGAGGCTGGGGCTCAAGAGGCACTCTGGTACTGGCTTGAGTTTTCAACGCCCATTTCCCTACTTGGGGATGGGAGGGGGGAGGATGATCAGGGGAAGGTGGTGGGGGAGAAGAAGAGGAAAGTGAGAAAACTGTTTGAAAGCTACTAAGTCTCCATCGCCTCTCCTCCCCCATTTTTCTTTTCTTTCTTTTTTTCTTTTTTTTTTAAAGGAAGAACGCCGTAGACAGCAAAGACCTAGGAAGGAGAGTTGGTGGGCCCTCATGTGCCTCCAGTTCTACCCTACGAGCAAGGGAAGGCATCCGAACGAGCTCGTTCCTCACCTTTCCCTTGTGTGGAAGAACTTAAGTGTCACAATAGAATCACATAGATAAGAACAATACATATTTATGTAGTGCTTTATGTTTTGCGAACAGATTTGTCCATTTATCTAATCCGAAAGAAGAGGGAAGAGAGAAAAGGGGAAATGGTTTATTGCGTGTGTCCTTGGAGCCAGTCCAAGCTGCAGCCTGAATTGACTCTTTTGTGAGGTTCACAATGGTCCAGCAGCATCTCTAGAGCGCAAAGTTGGTGGTTTTCGTTGCTACCTCACTTCCTTTACTAAATCTTATGACTGATCCCACTTTCTCCCCTAAAATGATCACTTGCTACCAACTAAAAGCAAATGAAATGTGGTCTGACGCTCCACTCCCACCCCCTTAAAAATGACTTATCTTTTGAAACTTTAAATACAAAGCCAAATTATTAGTCAGTGTGATATTCCTATTTCTTATGTTGTGCTTCACTGTTAAAAAAATAAAAAAGGCAGTAAGTTTCCTACTCCAAGGACAAGTAGCTGAGTAAAACAAGCATTTGAGGGACCTTGGAGATAGCTTCGGTCAATCTGTGGTGGAAATGATGCCATCTTCTCCGTGAATCCCTCTCCATTTGTATATAGCGTTTGCATAGGCCTATATATACAGTGTTGTCTTCACTCATAGAATATCAGCTCCAGGCAGTTTTATTCTTGCCTATATTCCTTATCACCTCTCCAAGTGCTTAGGAAATGCCTTTTGATTTATTGGTGATGGTCCATTCAACATCCTTTCATTCTCACTCAACTATGTAATGTCAAGTCCAAACTACCTCTACAGTTTCACAAAGTCCAGGGGGGTCTATGGGATTCTCTCTCTCTGCTGCTCTCTCCCTCCACTCTGCTCCTTTCCCCACTATGCTTAATGTCCAGAGCTACCACAAAAAAGAAATGTTGAGAACATCCATAAAACAAGCATTATATATTCAGCAGCCAAGCAAGTCCTGCAAAGCTATTCCAGGTGGAGAGGGACCAAAAATCTATCACCTGGTGACCTATGGCAAGCAAGTCTGCCAAGTTTCCCCTTCTTTAGAATGAGACTCTTTTCTTCTGGATGAATCTGTAAGTTCTTTTAGAAATATTTCACTGCAGAGAGGCAAAAGAGCTTGTGAAATAGCTTAGTGACCGATTTTAAATCTCCAACTTCTTCCCAGTTTTTGCCTCTTATAAATGGCAGATTTCACAACCTCTCAGGGATGTTGCAGGGGAGATTCTGACATTGAATGGCAGCTTGTTGGTTTAGGAGTCATGGTTCAAATTTCTGTAACTTACCTGTGTGACCTTAGACCAGATAGCTGATATCTCTTGGTCTCAGTTTCCTCATCTGTAAATGAGGGGATTGGACTACCTGACCTCCAGGGACTCTTACAGCCCAAAGGCTTTGAGGCAATGATCTTGAAGCTCCTTTCCAACTCTTGGATTCTATGATTTAATGATGGTATCAGAGGTATTGATATTAGAAAGCCCTAGAAGTTGGTGTTTAATAACCTTAGCCGGCATTATTCCCCAATGTATAATATACACTGGTTGTCATTCAGTATATATTGGGGGAGGGAAGAAAGTGGGTGTTTCTCTTTTTCCATCAAATATTCGATCACCAAGCATTTATTAAGTGCCTACTACAGGCCAGGCACACTTCTAGGCTCCCATTCAAATCTAGATTTGTTTTGTAGCAACCAGAGGCAGAAGCAACCTCAAAACCATATGAAGATATGAATAGTTGCGCTCTGTTCCTTTCCTAGTGTTCAAATCCAATAACGAGGAAAGAGGAAACAAGAGCTATATTTGGCACATTTTGATTAGAAGGATCATGAAAGCAACTTATCACTGAAGGGACCACAAAGGCAAGATGATCTTCAAATAGCAGTGTTTCCTCAGGGTCAAAGGTGAAGTCATTTTAATTAAATGGGGAATCTTGTCTGTGTACCTTGCATCTGTCCTATAAATCCAGTAGAAGATTTCTCTCTGCGCCTTTCAATGGTGCTTCTGAAAAATATCTAATGAGTAGATTGATATCTTCCTGAAAAATTTCCCCTTAAAGCAACCTTCTCTAAATTTAATTGTTTTCTATGAACTTCTCTTATAAAATTGATATTTTGTCCCTGTAGGGAAAAAAAGAAATTAGCCTTCAAGCTCAATTACAAGGTCACAGTTTTAGGTTTGGAAGGGACCTTAAATCTTAATCTACCTCATTTTACAGATGAAGAAACTGTGACCCAGAAACATTGTACCATTTGGCCAAAGTAAGAGCAACACATAACGTTTTAAAAAATTAATTGTTGAAAAAATGGTGATTTTGTAATAAAATATTAACAGTATTTGAAATGTCAGGAAACATGATTGCAAAGGAGCTAGTTATTTTTATGGCTGTTCCTATAGCTTCAAGGAACTATAAACATGACAGCTTCCCTAAGCAGGACCCACTGGACCCACACGAAAAAGTCATTTAAGTTGTCTTAAAGCCCTTTTCAATAATTCTAGAGGATACCTTTGACTATTGAGACCTAATTTCTTAGTAATTTGTGAAGGATGATGGCTTTTTAGAAATGAATATGTTGATGTGGGCTGAAGGGATGTTGAGAAGCAACCGAGGAAATGGTGCAAAGTGCAGTGGGAAATGAACACATGCAGACAGCACTTACTGTATCACAGACAGTAAATGGGGAGCTCATGGACTGAAATACTCAAGCAGTGGGATCTGAAAAGTGAGCAAAATAAAACCGATACGGAATAACTCCTCTGGTTTATAAGACTCTAATGTGCATTGCTGCATACTGCTTCCAATTAACGGAGTGAGCCTGAACCAAAATCCATCTTTAAATAAAAGCTTAAAAAGTATTCTCTCTCTCTCTGTTTGGGCTTCATTCTACAGCTCAGCGAATCTCCTGTGAGCCCAGGAGAGCACCAGGAGGCCACTGCAGCTTCTCAGGGCAAAGGAAGGAAGCGGCAAAAGTCCAGAGCTCTCACAGCAGTCCTTCTTCCAGCTGAATCATCAAGATGATTGATGCTAAAATGTTTCTTTTTCTGCAGTAATTATTGAGTAAACTGTCACAATGCTGTAATTTCATTTGTTTCTAACTAGGGATTTTTGCGTCTGGGTCAAATATCACAACCTTTTCCTGGAATAGTAAGTTAACAGGAGACACTGTCACGCGTCTCATGGGGATACCTGGACACCCAAAAGGCAGCTGGGATAAGAGATTGTTAATATGTGACAGAGTACAAGCACCTCAGTTTGGCATCTGGTAGCAAACTATTTTATAAAATTATTCTTGTTAACCCATTGCTAAGTACTTTTTGTTTCTGTGCTACTGGAGGACAGTAAGAATCGTCAGTGCCTAAATTTGAAGCCCCTGGTGTCCCACCCCAGTTATGATTTTCCCTGTGGATAGTTAGCTTTGGAGGATCTGAGAATGTATAGCTATGAAGTCTTTAGAAATAACTTTAAAGCAGGGAATCCTATCTAGAAACCATCTTATCTAGACAATCACCCAGGCCATCCTACAATCTGCCCAGCTTTTCTCCACCTGGATCAAGACCCCCAGAATCCATGCTCTCAGTCCTCAGGGAAGTGAATTATTATTCTATTCATTTTCAGAATTACTGTCCTGGGACAGAGTCATCTATAACAAGAACAACTCTCCAACTGAATGGTCCTAGACCATACCACATTTTGCTTCTTGTTTCAGCCATCTTTTCTCTTCCTTCTTTTGTTCTACCTCTTTAGTCTAAAAATAGTAATTTAATCATCAGTATTATTCTCTCTGGGAACAGGCTTGTCAGTCATTACTTTATGGATCACATAAATTTAGAGATCTAGGAAGGACTTGGGAGGCGACCAAGCACAATCTGATTATTTTACAAAGAAAATTATCCACAGACAGGTTAACTGACTCTGAAGCCATACAGCTAGAAAATGTATGAGGGAGAATTTGAAGGCAGGTCTTTCTGACTGCAAGTCTTATATTATAGCCACTACAACAGGTCGTATCTTTACTTCTCTTGGGACTACCCAGATCAAAAGTCCTTCTCCTGGACACTATTACCCTATATGTGACGCACTCCTCTATTAGAATCACTTTTCATATTCAAATCTCCAGCAATTAGCAGATACATACATGTAAGTGTGTATAAACTCTTAATGTGTTTTTTTCCATTTTTATTCATATTATATAAACCTTTAATATTATTAGGTCATAGATAAATGGAAATTGGGCAGCTTAGCTAGCATACTGGTTAGAGGACTGAACTTGGAATTAAGAAGATTCAAGTTCCTGAGTTCAAATCCAGTCTCAAAGGATTACTAGCTGTGTGAACTTGGGCAAGCCACTTATCCCTACTTGTCTCGGTTTCCTAATCTGAAAAAAATGAGCTGGAGAAGGAAATGGCAAAGTACTCCAGGATCTTTGCCAAGAAAATTCTAAATGGGGTAATGAAGAGTTGTATACAACTGAAATAACAATACCAAGAAGAAAATAGATCTTTGGGAAAGAAATCAAATAAATATAAATAAAAGCAAACAAGGCAGTTCCCATCTTCAAAGAGCTTGTAGTTGTTGTTGCTGGTGTTGATCCTTCATTCTCAAAGAAGACCAGTGAATTCCAAAGAGTGATGTCTTGATTTACAAATAAATTGGATTTAAGTGAGTCAAATCTGTGACAAGTCATTAGCCTTACTCTCTCTTCCAGTCATTAATGATGGCCCCCTCAAGAATTTTACACTCTAATGAGAGAGGGAAACACATAAGGGGGAGAAGAGCACAGATATAAGGTCAAACGACTGGAGATGTCCAACACTTGAAAATGGAGAAAAAGATAAGGCCGATTCTGCCCTCTCAAACCCAGGGTGAAATCAAGTTCTATTCTCAGGTGAGGAGGGAAGGCAATTGATGACCCAAGTGGAAGGAAAACAACATGTCCAGAGATACCAATTTCCAATAATGAATATGGCACTGAAATATTCAAAATGGTTTGGTCCCCCAAGTCTGTGTATTAGGCATCGGAAGACATGTGTTGTTGTCCTCACTTGTTGGTTGGTAAACTTGATGCCGACAGAGGTGAAATAAATAAGTTCCTCATATTCTCACAGCTAGAAAATGTTTGATGTGGGTCTGGAAACCAGCTCTTCTGCCTGCACTTCCAGTGCCCTTTCTTCTCCCATACATCACTAACCTAACCTCAGATGTCAGGGCTGACGGGTGATAGATCATGGAACTCAGCAGGAAAAGAAACTGAAGAGCTGGCAGACATTTGAATGATTTGGGGAATACATGTTTTTTTGTTCCATACCTTGAACTAATTTAGACAAAATGAGAAGCATCTTGGTAAGCTGGCTTCATGATTATTCAACAACTCTACCACTTTCTATCTCATTTTCTCCTTTTCCAGAATGGTGACATCTTTCCCGCCAGCTCCACAGGGGAGCTAATTAATTCACTGAAATTGGGGGGTGTGTGGTGAAGATGGAAGATCCTATGAAAGTGTTTAAGAACATCCATACATGCTATAAAGGTGTTATTATTACCTCCCTGACACATGAATGGTGAATAATCTTCCTTTAATGTGTTTGTTTTGAATAGACAATTTGAGGGGAATTTTGTTTTGGTAGAAACTGACATTCCTATTCAAATAAGGCCTATGTGAAGTGAATGGTGTGTGGATCTGCCATTAACTATGGTTCCCCTTCCCTCACTTTCAAAGCTGTTCTTTTAATTTGCTTTATGTTAATTAGATTGCATGTCCAGAAAAGTGATGGATCCTTATTAGGGAAGAAGGTTTCTGGTGGCACAGGGGGGGCAAAGATTTGATTGTGTTTGTCAGAAAGTGCCTGTTTGGTTGCTGCTCACAGATAACTCCAGTAGCTCTCAAATGAGGCCCACTTTGGAGGAGTTTGAAATCTGGGTTTCAAGATAATGAGCTAACTGGGGGGTCTGAAATGTACCAAGTTATGTAGGCTGGAATCTGTTTAGATGATGAGAAAGATGTAGACATTAAGCCAAAAGTAGGTGGGGTCAGATACCTACTATACTTTAAGTAAGGGTCTTTTGTAACTGGATTAAGAACATGAGTACCATTTAAAAAGGGGGAAATTTTTTTAAAGGAAAAATGAAGAGCAAAAATAGAGAAATTCTATTCTGAGGCCTAATCCTAACTCTTTCCTTGGTTTCATATGGTCTGTGCAATGATATTGCTGTGGGTACGTCTGCTGCAACAGAGAGAGAATAATTTCCTCTCTGTTATGGTACTGTGACTGTCCCATTTAAAGCAGGGCTTCTTAATGCTTAAGGATTAGAGCAGTTAAAGAGCTGTGAGCAGTTCTTAATCAGCTAATCATAACTTCAAAGGCCAATGATAACATTCTCTGAGTAACTAGCAGCATCCCCTGATGATACCTAAGCATCTCTTTAGCCTCTGTCTAATTTCTATTGCCTTTTCTTTTATGACATGTCTGTCAAGTTTCTCTCTCCTCCCTTTATTTCTCTGTCCTTCCCCATTTTTTAATTTCTTACTCCCTTAGTAAATATATTTCATTCATCCTTTCCTGACTTTCATTCCTTCTTTCCCCTTACCCCTCATACTTTGTTTACATTTGTCATTCACTGGCTTTTCAGTTGTGTGTGACTCTTTGTGATTCCATTTGGGATTTTCTTGGCAGAGAAAATGGAGTGGTCTGCCATTTCCTTCCCCAGATCATTTTACAGATGAGGAAACTAAGGCAAAAAGGGTTGAGTGACTTGCTCAATATTACACTAATAAGTGTCTGAAACCAGATTTGAACTTTGGAAGATGAATCTTCCTGACTCCAGGCCCAACACTCTAACCACTGCATCACCTAACTGCCCAAGATAGTTTCCTTTTTCTTTCTTCCTCCTTGCTTTTTCTGTCTCTTTTTCATCTTTCCTTCATGTCTCTTTCTCTTACCTTCTCCCCATTTTCTCCCCTTTAACTAGTCATAAAATGGAACTCTAAATTTTATTTATCATTTTACATAATCAAAATAAAGCTTTATATTAGCTATTCTTAAAAAACAAATGTTGTTTAAAAAAATCTGAGAACAAAATTTAATTAAATTAAATTTTGTTAACATGGAAATCCAAATTAAATTTTGTGAAAGGAAGGAATGAAGGAATATGAAAGGAAGAAAGGAAGGAAGGAAGGAAGGAAGGAAGGAAGGAAGGAAGGAAGGAAGGAAGGAAAGAAAGAAAGGAAGGAAGAAAGAAAGAAAGAAAGAGAAAGAAAGAAAGAAAGAAAGAAAGGAAGAAAGAAAGAAAAAGAAAGAAAGAAAGGAGGAAAGAAAGAAAGAAAGAAGGAAGGAAGGAAGGAAGGAAAAGAAAGAAAGGAGGGAAGAAAAAAAGAAAGAAAGAAAGGAAGGAAGGAAGGAAGGAAGGAAGGAGGGGCAAGGGGAGGAAAGGAATAAAGCAAAAAGGAAGAGAAAGAGGGAGGAAGAAGAAAGAAATAGGGAGGGAGGAAAAATATTTCTCTTTTGGTTCAGTCCTTAGCAAAATGACTAGCACTTAAAAATGCTTATTTAATGTGATTACAAAGCACAGACTTAGTCTTCTTCTAGTAACCCTCTATGCTTTGAATTAAAGTCATTTTCCTTCTCTGAGACCTGACTTTCTTATCTACAAAATAAACAGATTGAACTATCTAAGGAGTTTTAGGACTTCTCAAACTTTATAGAAGGTAGAAGTGGGGTACAGTTCCTACCCGGATGCTCACATTAGCTTTAGTAAGGAAGAGATACTCACCAGATACCAATCCTCTAAAGAAATTAAAAGCTCACTTGAAGGCTGTAGTCTTGAGAGTTGTATGAAATCCTCAATGGCTCCCTATTGCCTACAAATCCCTTGGTCTGATGCTTAAGGTCTTCTAAAATCTGACTCCAAAAATTTTCTCCAGACATTTCTTCACTTAATTCCTCTTCACCCAAACCACATTCTTGGCAAACTGGATTAATCCTCAACTGCTTCCCAGTCACAATTCAAGAGGTCTTCTTCTAACTTCTTTGAGCCTGGAATTTTCTCCCTCCTCCTCATCTACTTTTAGAACCTCTTTCTTCCTTCAGGGATTTCTTCTTCCTTCTAATTGAATTTTTTTAATTCCCTTCCAGAGTTTCACTTGTCTACAATCTCCTTCTCCATCACTCTGTTATATTTATCTATATACCTATCTTATCTTTCCACCTCCTCAAAGGAATGAATGTAAAGTCTCCAGGAGTGAAGATTCTTGTTTATGTCTTTGTACCTTCTGGGCCTGCAACAGAGGAAACATTTTCTAAAGGTTGACTTGGAGATCAGATCAAAGAAATGACTCCAACCACTATTTTAATTGAGAAGAATATAGTCATATCAGCGGGGTCAGAAATGCAAATTAGGACATGTACCTACTAGCTCTGAGCATCAAGAAACCGAGAGAGTCACCACATGAGTATGACCACAGCAGATGTGGTCTGGTAGCAGCATCCAGACTGCCTTGGAGAGAGAAGAGCCAAAATATTCTTAGGTCCTGAATCTCTTTAGCATAGTGGACACCAACCTACTGAGGAGGTGTTGACCACAAGCAATGGAAAATCCTAGGAGAAACAGTTTCAACAATTCCCTACTTGAGCATCACTCTGACAGGAACATGATCTCTTATTGGGTCTGAAGCCTGTCCAACCACTAGGGGGCAAATGCCAGCTCTGAGGATGACCACACATGTTGAATGTATCGGTGTTTTGCTGTTGTCCATCAGTCATGTCTGATTCTTCATGGCTCCATTTGTGGTTTCCAGACAAAGATATTGGAGTGGTTTGTAGCCATTTCCTTTTCCAACTCATTTTACAGATGAGGAAACTGAGGTCAATAGGGTGAAGTGACTTGCCCAGAATCACATAGCTAGTAAGTGTCTGAGATTAAATTTGAACTCAAGAAGATGGGTCTTGATTCCAAGCCTAAGTAGATAGAGAATTATTCATCAATTAATAAAATCATATTGGTTCCTGGTATTGAAGCATGTGACTGTATAAAGGACTTTAGTGATGTAGTTGCTGAGAAGATGGAGGCTTCAGACCCTTCAGAGGGAGTAGCCAGAGATTACACCTTCACAAGATTTACAGCTTTGGATAATAGATGTCAGTGACGATATATCTAAAGTATATCTAGGCAAGTGTGGTGCTTCTATCCCAGAGGCTCTTGGGCTTAATAATCCCTTAGTGGCAGTTGCTCAGAAATTGATGGTGATAGTGGCAGGGATGATGGGCTCTTCATTTTCAAGGATTGTCCAGCACCACCAGCCCCCCCCCCCACCCTGCCCCAGCACCACCACTAACATCACCAATAAGGATCATGGATCCTATCTAGAAACATGATTGAATGTAGGAAGGGTGACATGCATGCCTTTGGGTCCTGAACTATCTTCACCAGCATCCAAGGGGAACCAATGATTGAGGCAGTGGTGGTGGTCTGACCCACCTGAGAAATCCTCGCCTCCTCTCTTAGTCTCAGACCACATTGCCACTTCAGCTAGACTTGCTCATGTCCCTATAGGTGATAAGGGACAACTGGCCATTGTGATGTCGGAGCAGTGGCTGTCTGGTTAGGGGTACAGACAATGTGTACAGACTGGGCTGTTCCTAAAAGAGGCGTCACTGTTCCTTGGTGCAGATTGCAGTCCTATGATTTTGTGAATGATGTATAATCTTTTGAGAGATGATTAAGATGAAAAATTCTTCAGAACTAACCAAGTGGTGAGCCTCTCTGAATGTTAAATAAAGCAAGATTTTCCACATAGTAGATGTCCTTTGGTCACTGGTTCTGTGCTTGAAAACTATCTAGTTTGGTAGACTGTCTATACTAGAATGCAGGGCCACCACCCCACCCCAGTGAAGCATCAAAGAAGGACTTTAGTAGAGAAAAGTTATTTTATCTTCATTTTGCAAATAAAGAAACTGAGGCTCAGAATAGTTGATAATTTGCCTAAGAATCTAGAGTCACTAAGTGATAAAATTCCATCTCCTCTTTCTTTTTTCCTACATTTCTGTATATGGCAATGCCTCAGCTCTGGCTCTGTAACTGTGGGGTCAAAGGTCCATTTCCTCTCAAGAGCTCATTTGTGCTTTTATTTCCCCTCCCAAGTTCCAAATGAAGGCCTTGACCCAGAAATTTGTGGCCAAGCCTCTTTTTCCTCCAATTTAATGGATTTCCTGAACCCATACTCTTAGCCAGCCAGAGACTGACTTGAATAGCTGTGAAACCTTAGTGGTTAAGGCTGAAAAGAAGTAGATAAAAACATTCTACCTTTTGATTTCCCTTAGTATATATTTGTTCTTGCATTTGGGGGGCTCTGGCATGGCCTTTTTATTTATCTATTTTTTTATGAAAATGCTTCAGTTCAATACAAACCTGTGTCTAAGCCCTGGACTGCTGAGGCGGGCATCTTCTTTGACTTTCAATGGTTAGAGATACCAGTGGGGATATTTTTGTTTCTTGATCTGGGAGTCAATTCTGTGGGTAATTATGGGTATGGGTTCTCTCCTTTTGTGTTAAGGCTTCTCTCTGGCATTACACAAAGGGCACCGCAGGAATTTGGCAAGGAAGTGGTTCCAGGCACTTTCAATTTAACTCCATGGATATTTACCAAAGACCTACTATGTGTAAAGAACTTTAGTGTTAAGTGGGGGGAGGAGGGCAACAGAAATAGGAAATAAACCTTAAATTCAATGGATAAATAGCTAATATTAAACACTGACTTTGATACAGGCTTTTAATGCAATTCAAGACCACATGCATATTGTACGCATTTGCAAATCACATGTGTTTATATAATACACACATAATATACATTATATGTTCCATCTATTTCTTTAAAGTGTTATATATAATAATATTTTCCCCTAATATGTTATATAAAGGCTATCATAAATATGTATACAAATATGCATTTATATATAGGTATATATATACATTTATGTATTCATGTACATATATTGCATACATTTTATGTGTTACATGTTTGTGTATATATATGGGAGCGTATATATATATATATATATATATATATATATATGTTTGCCCATATCTTTACATTGATAGGGATCTATATATATTGTTAGATATAGAAATGCATTTGATAGCACTTTAAAGAAAGTGCTATCTACTTACTAGATAGCAGACGATAGAGGCCCTGGGAAGACAAAGAAAAAAAACAAGCAATCTCTGTCACGGAATCACCAATAGCAGAATCTAATAACAGCTATCCATTATATTGGCCATCTACTGTAACCTATAGAGCAGGGGTGGGTTGCAGCCTGCAGGTTGTATAAGGCCTTTTCCATTTTCCAAGGCAACCACCAATAATGAGCTGAAAGACAAATCACTTAGAGTGATCCTCCCACCGCTGGAGTTCTATAAATTGATAATTTTGCATGGCTTGCAAATGATATTATAAACATGCAAATGGCCCTTGAGAGAAAAAAGGTTCCCCCTCCTCTGCTATATGGAAAAAGAATAAAAAGAATCCATACTCTTTTTGAAGACCTTCAAGAGCAGGGAAATCCATCATCCCTTGAAATGAAACCCCTCAGACACTTCTATGCTACTGGGGTAATAAGGATTCAATATGTAGACACAAGAAATCTGATGATGATGATGATGATGACGATGATGATGGTGGTAGTGGCTAAGGTTTTCAAAATGCTTTATAGATATTAACTCATTGGATCTGTATAACAACCTTAGAAAGTGGGTGCTATTATTATCCCCTTCTGACGAGGAACCTTAAGCAGACAGACATGACTTGACTAAGATGACACTAGATTTGAACTCTAACCTTTCTGACTCCAAGTTAAACACTCAATCTGGTAAAAGCCTAGCTGCTTATTAAGTAAGGTCAAGTCATTTCTCAAAAAGAGAGCATTGCTACATAGGGGAAATCAGGTCCCAGAGATGTATATTTAGGTTATTTACTTTATCTCATTTGAGCTTCAGAACAGCAAAATGAAGGCCTCAAGATAATGTGATGCCGAGAGATGGTAGCTGACTTTTCCAGGATTACCCACTTCATAACTGGGATGATATTTTTAATATGTAATTTTTATTTTACTCTGATTTTTAAGTAATAAGCATTTAAAAAGAATGCTAGATTGCAACTTGATTATGATTGGAACATTTATATCTAAAATGTTAAGATGAGGAATTTGTATTTTATCCTAGAAGGAAAAGGGAAGCAATGAAGGTTTTTGAGATAAGAAATAACATGGGCCAAACTTTAGCCCTAAAATATTGTTTTGACAATTCAATGGAGCACATATTGTAGAGAGAAGATGTTGGTCCCATACCTTACCTCTTACTGTTTTTTATACTTTATATTTCCTCCCTTTTCTTTATATTTCTAAAATTATCATACTGCAAGACCAAGATCATGTCCCACTTCCTTTAGGAAACCTCTCCTGACTAACCTCTGTTTTTTGTCTTTTAATTTTATTGATAATTTTGTCCTTTTTTAAAAAAATTAACATCATGGTCATTTCTATAAATATCCCCTACCAATGAATGTTCCCTTATGACTATGGAAAATATTTAAACAAAACCACATAATGGAGTGACTGCATCTGACAAAGTATACAATATTCTGCTCTAGAAGGCTCTGGTCTTATTGTAGGATCTGTTCTCAGACTATATTGTCTTCATTTGCTTTCACTTCACTTTCTTTTCATTTAAATTGCTAAAATCATGCAACCAACATTGCTTTGAAATCTTTTATTTAACTTTGCATCCATTTCATACAAATCTTAACATGTTTCTCTGAATTTCCGATTTTTATCATTTCTTCTTATTTAATAAAATTATGTCACATCCATATAAAATGGATCTTTTTTTTAATTCTTCAGTTGGAGCAGACCAAATGGTTTTTCTTCTTTCTTAGCATGTTATATATGTCTGTATGAATTATGTATATAGAGCATATTTGTTTCCTTTTTTGTTTTGACTATCCCATCACTCCTTTTACCTTTCCTTCTCCCAACCAGATAAGACTGTACTTCAATATATTTCCTGTACCTTTTTTAAGATGTCTTAGCTTACAAAAAAAACTTCTTATGGGAGCAACTAGATGGTGTAGCGAATAGAGTCCCAGCCCTGAAGTCAGGAGGACATGAGTTCAAATCAGACTTCAGACACTTAATTACTTCCTGCTGTATGACTCTGGGCAAGTCACTTAACCCCAAATGCCTCAGCAAAAAAAAAAAAAAATCATATGGCACTCTTTCCCAAGAAGTTTTCCTTTATTTTGCTATCCTCCTTTTCTTGTATTCTTCCAACTTTTCTTTACTCTATTTTTCCATTCGTGGTCTATATCTTTACTTCTTATTTTCTTTCTTTATATAATTCTTTAAGATAGATGCCAAATGAAGATAGCTCTTTTATATAATTTCTGTGTTATTTGAATGGTAGATCTTACTTCATCCTATGTATTATGTGTATGTGCATACACGCATATTTTTTCTTGGATTAGGGCTTTTTTTTGCTTTTATTTGAGTCTTTTATATTTTTCTTTCTTCATTTATACAGATTCATCAAAGAAAAGACGTGGAATATTAGGAATTATTCTGTACCCTAAATCATGTCATTTAATCCAAGATCCTACCCTTATCATGATCATCTTCTTACCCTAAAGGAAAAGTATATATCTCTATTCTGTTTGTCCAACCATCTCTGGTTCTTGCTGTCTCTAGATACCCATTCATCTCTTCTTCTGAGGAGTATCATCCTTCTTCGAGCACAGTGGTCTTATATTATACCCGTTCCTTCTAGATAAAATCCAATACAGTACACATTTCTCAACATTTAAGTATATATACGTATATATCTTTTCTTTGAAATCTTTGAAATCAATTATCTTTAGTTATTTAGATCCTTTTTTTTCTTTTGACTTGTTGATGATGCTTCTTTGTTAGTCCTTTTATCATTTTGTCCAATTTTTAAAAGTACCTCCTAAAAAGGAACAAATCAACTTAATTAATTTTTCTTAATAATTATACTTATTTACATTTCTTGTGTTTCTTTTCTTAGAGTATCTGCTTTGGCAAGTCAAATGTTTTGCTTATCATTATTTTTGCAGACTCATAAGAATGCCTTAAATGCTTTTTTGTGGAATTGCAATATTTTCCCACTGATTGTTAACCTTAGACTTTCCAGGATAGTTCTGGATTATAATTTGAATTCTTTTGATTTTTCAAATATCCTATCCCATGTGTTTTTCTAATTGATAGTAACTAAGGAATAATCTTATCTTATTTAAAGAGATGGATCATTATATCTGAAAGTCTTCTGCTTGCAAAAGTTGCATATGATATTGAAATTCTGAAATATAATAACTACATGCCTTGGAACTGTAAGCATAAGGTATCCCTCTGGCATTGATTTGTAAGTTCAATTAATCAACATTTTCTATTATATTCAACAGCTGATGAAATTTTGAAATTATTTTCTGCAGTATGGTATTGAGATTTTAGAATTCATTGTGTTTTTCTAAAGGTTCTATCACCTTTTTTTTCTCTTTTATCAAATTTTCTTTCACTTCTTTATTTTTGGTTTCCAAAATGATCACCTTTTTTTCTGATCCTTTATTCTTTGGAGATATTATCTGTATTGTATTCTGAGTTTCACTGAAATACAGTTGTTCCTTATCTCCATTAAGTCTTCTTCAAAAGCTCTTGTTTCTGATAAATTTCTATCCACATAGTTTCTTTTAAAATTTTATTTTTCTTTTGGACTATTCTGAAATTTCTTGTTTGTTTTTCCATGGTTTCTGAGAAGTCCATGGATTTTTTTTCTTGGAGATGTTTGGTTCATTTTTTTTCTTTGAAATATAATATGTGTTAAACATCTTATGCCCTTTACAATTCTTTCCCCTTTATTTTATTCTCTGTATTTATGAGTTTAACAGCTGGTTTATCTGCTTGGGAACTAAGCTTATACAGAGCCTTTCTCTCTTGAACTAGACTTGTTGTACCTTTCCTTACATTTTTATTAGCTTGTCTCTGGATTCTCTCCTCATTCTTCAGTTGCTTCTCATCAGCTGCTACACAGACACTCAAGTCTCAGTGACCTTTTTGGATTTGGAAGTTATTAATATCCAGCTGATTCACTGACCAGAGTAAACTCCATGTGGAGATGACTGACCCCAGCTAGATTTCCAATCTCTTTTCCTTTTGGTCTTTGTACCTCCTACCACTTGCAGTCTCCTTCCTTTATGTGGTCAAGCAGAATCAACGTCTTGCCCCTTGTGGGATTTGATAGGGTTCTAACTGTCACTGCCACGTGGGAATACAGGCAGGGTCTCCAGCAATCATACCATGAAGCAAACATAAAATATTATTTCAACCAGTTGTCTGTGTTTGACATGGGATGGACTGAAGGTAAGATTGGTTAGTGAGAGTTTTAGATATTTGAATTCTCTAGCATCCTTTTTTCATGAAATTCTAACCTTAGATATGGTTTTTATTTTATGATTTGTGAGTTTAGTTTTAATTATTATATCAATGACTCATAATCCCTTGTCTGAGATTCTTTAAGTTGGAGAGTCAAAACAATTACCCCCCCATCACACTCTTTAATTGACCCAGATCAATCCTTCCCTAGAAATTGGAGTTACAAGTTCACTCCTTTTCATTCCAGGAAGCATATTCAAGAATTAAGGGATGGTCAGATTCCAAACTCCAGGGGAATGCTAGTATTTTAATAATAAATATATCTTTTCATCTGTTCTCTTTAAAGCATCTTACTAAAATTTCAATGAATTCTGTTCTGAACAATTCTGAACAACAAGCATTGTTCTGAGCAAAGGTTTATGGAAAGCAGAAAGAGAATATTATTTAGAGACTGAATTCCCATGAGACGAACACTGGTCATTTCCCCTTCAATTTATTATGAATCAGATACACAGAATGAAGCTATAAACTATGGCATCTGGCCAGAAGATGAACATTATATAAGTGCAATTTTACTGTCTGTGTTAATCTTTGCCAAAGTAATTACCTTCATACTATTTTTGGTGCTCAATTGGCAATTCTACATGGCCTGACAATTGTTCAATAATATTAGAGATCACATAAAAGAGGAAAAGTCAGATTCATTGGTAGCCATGTCCCAATCCTAGAATCCATGAAACTTACAAGAAAGACTAGGGATGAGAGTGGCCTGTGGCAGCTATGCTCCATGTGGCTTGGTTAGGTAGGTTCATGTAAACCTACATCTAAAAAGGAAAGTACCATCCTTCCTAAATTAATACAAGAAGGAAGTTCAGCAAGGTGAAATCTTTCTGAGATGATAAAGCTTTTCTGATTATATTTTTCTGAAACACATGATCTGCTTGTCATCTAGAATACAAGAATGAGAGGTACTAACAAGCAATCACACTTGATAAAAGAATAACCAACTCCCAAAAGACCTTTAGGTTTGATTACCAGATAGGATTTGCAAAGATCAACAAATAAAACAAAGTGGAGTGTGAGGAGCGGGCATCTTGTTAGTTCAGATTTGATTTAGGGGACAAAATGAGGCATTTCTAAGTCACTGAACAATCAACAAAAGGTTTACTTAGGTGAAACACAGAAAGGCTATCCAATACATATATAGCAGGGCTTAGCTTTTATAAATATGAGTCCATGCAGGTCTGTAGATGGACAGAATGTAACTACTCCAGTGGTCTTCAGATATCTACCAATTGGGAAGTCTTCCAATTCCTTATGGGTGGGATTTTTTATGACCTTTGGGGACCAGGAAACTGTCAAAGGAAGCATCAACCTGGGGAAAGTTTTGTTAACATTTAGGCAACACCAATACCTGTTTAAGGAGAAAATGGAACATCCTAGTCCTATCACATAGGAAAACAAAATTCCTGGTGACAAATTCTGGTAGAAAAAAGAAAGTCAGTAAATGATTTTCCTTTAAGTCATCAGTTGCTAGAATGAGAGATGTGCCCATTATAGCAAGAATAATTTTCTAGGTTTTAAGTACCAAAACCTCTAAACCCATTTTCTAATGATCAGTGTTGTTCCTGTTCAATTAATTGTCTTCGATATGTCTGATTCTTCAGGACTCTATTTGGAGTTTTCTTGACAAAAATACTGAAATGGTTTGTCATTTCTTTCTCCAGATCATTTTAGAGATGAGGAAACTGAGGCATACACGGGACTTGCCCAGGGTTATATAGTAAGTGTCTGAGACCAGTATAATGAGTTTTCCTGAATCTGGACTTGGGACTCTATCTACTGCACCACCTAGCTTTCCAATTGCTAAGTATCTGGCAATTAATGAAAACACAAATGTTACAAATCAGACTAAGTTTGTTTAATACTGTTGCTGGACTTTATAGTTTGGAAGAAGAGTAAAAGAAAGCTCAGGGGTCTGGCTGGAAGAACTGTAATATGAATACCAAGGTATATTACTTACCACTAAAAAAAATCACTGTAAGGTATTCAGGAGAACAGAGGATGAAAATAATAAATCTTTCCTCAACTCAACCATTACTTTATTATGTGCCAGTCCCTGTGCTACATGCTAGAGATATAAATACAAAATCAAAACAATCCTTATTCTAAGAACTTATATTCTCTTGGCAGATTGGTGGGGAGTTGGTTATGGGATGTGGAATGTTGTTTTGCTGTGGGATAAAGTTGCTGTCTCAATTACTTTTATTTAAATGTTGATAAGTGAAGGTTCGATTTGTGTGGTGGTAGGATGATTATATTGGGGAATATGGGAAATAACTTATAAAATCAAAAGACATCATAAAATTAAAAAAAGAAATCTTAGATTATACCACGGCTGAAGTATTATTTCAGTTCTCTGCCTTGGTTGGTCAAAACATTTTTATTACTTACATAAGGGAAGAACTGAGCTATGGGCATATATAGTCATGTTCCCAACCAAGTGGAATATCTCTGTCTAATGTGTAGTATCACAAAAGGGTTGAGAATGCAAAAATAAAAAATAAATGTGGATCATATAAAATAAAAGGGGGGGCAATACAATCCTGGAAAAGAGAGACACAAATTTAGTTTATTAATGAGAGCATTATTAATAGGGCACAGTGACCAAGTTTGAAATATTCTAGAAATGAGTGCTATATGAGTAGTTGCTGTCCATTGTCCTAAATAGCAATAGCAGTCTGCTGGAACAAAATTACTTATAGTTTCTTTAGGTTAGTGATATCTAGTTTGCTCATATGACTTTGTAGTGATGTTAATTGCTACAATAATTTAGAAGCACATGAAAGTAAGGCAACCCTGAAGTTCTGGGGTCACAACGCCTTATACTTTCATTGCTGTTCTCTTATTAGTCAAAAGCTTGAATTTCTACATTGACTTTCAGAGGTATTACTCCCACTGACCATTTCAGCCCCCCACTGTTAGCAATTTAGGGGCATTTGCTTGACAAAGGTGCAATTTTTTCATGCACCTTAAACTAACACTGGTCTAACTTCTTTTCTGTTTTGTTAATTTAATAACTCCCTTTGGAAATAGAGTGACCCTGGAAAAGTGAGCAGCTATAATCCTGACCTTTTAGCAAATGTCACATTTAGCATATCATATGAATAGACAGTATGGCCTCTCGTGGGACTATTGCAGTCAGATATTAAAAGGGGGTAGACTTGAGAGGGCATCTTCTTTCCTCAAAAGCTGTGCTTTAAGATTGATTATATTAAAACGGAATGGTATTAAAAATAGGAGACAAGCAGTGCAAATGGTTTGCCTAGGCTTTCTCTTTTTTTTTTTACCTTATGACCATCTTTATAAAAAATACAAATCAAGCAGCCCCTCACAGGGACAGTTCTAGGGAATAGGAGGTAATGGTCTGGAGGAAAGAGAGGAAAAAAGAAGGAACTAGAGACATAAGTTTCAGGAACGGGGGATGGGGAGAGGAAGACTTTTCCAAGCACTTCCTTTTCAATACAAATACCTATTGTTATTTACCAGGAGGGGCATGTTAGTCCTGAGAGAGTTAAGTGGTCTTTGGGAGGGTTGCCTAGGCTTTCTTGAAAGAGGATAAATATATGGAATAAAAGCACAGTCCTACTGTTACACATACTCAAGAGCAGAATTTTCAAAGTTGTCATCATCTTCTGAACTTAGATTCTGGTGTTGTGATTGGCATTGTGCAATCTGGCAATAATTTCTTGGACCAAATGGACTCTCTGCAGAATACTATCCATATCTCAAGAATTATTCAGGTAGATATAACACATAGAAATACCCTTAAACTTACATGGTAATATGAGAGCTTTTCTAAGTTTGAGGTATGTTGTGGGTTTAGATAAGCATTCACTTAAAATAGTTCATAAAACCATGCTGATAAGTTTCTTATACCAATCAAATAGAAACCACACTATAAGAAAGTAAAATACATCTGATTTAATAATATGGAAATATAAATGAAAAGGAAGCATTGTCTTCATACCCACAAAGTCACAAAGTTTGCTACATATTATTATAATATAGCCAATTGGGAAGAGGATATATTCAGGGGACATGGGTGAATTAGCCACACATGTGACCAAGCATGCAAATGCTAAGATACAATCATGGAGGATGCGTATATAGGGAAAGTGTATTTCCCTGCTATATGAATGTCACGGTATAATTCATGATGTAGAAGAGTTGTCAATGTCATCTGATAATGTAGTAATCTGCCTTTTCTACTGAGGTGAGTTTTTGTGTTAGTCTGATATGTTACTTTCACTGCTCTCTGTTGAATGATCTCTGCTACCATCTGTTTATTTATGCTTAAATACACTTGGCTGGGTCCTTACGGCTAGGTTTTCAGTTCTTAAAAGACCATAGACCTAGGAAGTTTTTTCAAACTCAAAAAGCAGCCAGCAACATAGGGAAAGCTTTTATTTATTGTCATTTTATCCTTTGAATTCACCCCCTCCTTTGCTTCATTCTATTACTCTCAGTTTCATTCTGGTTGTTGTTTATTTTTTCAGTCATGCCTGTCTCCTTGTTACTTCATTTGGGGTTTTCTTGGCAAAGATATGAGAAAGGTTTGCCATTTCCTTCTCCAACTCATTTTACACATGAGGAAACTGAGACACAGGATGAGGTGATTTGTCTAGGGTCACCCAATTCATAAGTGTCTGAGACAAGATTTGAACTTAGTAAGATAAGTCTTCATGCCTTCAAGTCCAATATTTTATGCATTGTGTCATCTAGCCAACTCAGATTTATTTCTATCTAAATTATAATTAGAAATTTCTTTTAAATTCCATCAAGGTTCTTGCCTCATTAAATATTTAGAATCCTACTTAAGAAATTGTAAAGGACCTGGGTGAAAATATAGTGAGAAGATTCTTTTCCATCCCCATTCTCCACCATTATGTTATTCATATACCAAGAAAATCATGGGTTCAGTGAAAAACATGGGAGCTCTCAAGCTTATAAACCACCAAGAGCGAGGCCTAAACTAGATTACAACATAATTGGGAAAGATTTAACAAAATAGATAAATATACATCATGGATAAAATTAATTTGTCTTCACACCCACAAATTGAGTTTTCTAAATCAATATGTGGCCCCAAAGGATCTATTTTTATTTTAATTCAATACTACTATTCTACATTGACATCAACAACATAATCAATAGGTTTTTTACATGGAACTGATTCCCATTGGAGACTTCATGAAGTAAGGTTATCTACCATAAAGAAAGGATCTGAATCACCTCCACACTCATGAGAACTGAGTAAAGGACACTGGTTGAAGGTTTTCTAAATATACTTATTTGTGAAGATCAATGGAATCTATGCACATTTGATTTTATCTGTAGGACAAATATATTTTGACCTTTTATAGCTTACTATACTTCTATCAGCTGTCATTTCCTCAAATTCCCCGAATGGTCTATCTTCTTTTCTAATCTCAAATGTCTCCAATAACACACTATTTCTATTTCTTCTTCAAGATGCTTGCAATATGTGACAATCTGCTTATGCCTATTGTTTGCCTCTCCAATGCCTTATGGGTGACCTACAAATATAATTCTTCAAAGACTAGTACCCCAGCATATATACACAGAGAACCATTGGAAGAATATTGTGAAAAATATAGGCCTTCATTTCAGGGGAAATAATAGTCATTTAAAATAAGAAGAAAATGGAAGTTGTAATAGATTAACAACATTTTTTTAAGGTATGAAATTATAATCTCTAAAAAAGACTTTGTCTGACAGCTTACTCACCCTTATCCTAAATGATCCTAGGAAGGATAATCTGAGAAAGCATACAGGAAAGAGAAAGCAGAAGCTGCTGAAAGAGGGCAGCTTATCATGATAAATACTGGAAATCCTGAAACTGAGGCCATGTGATCACATCATTAATGAGAGATACATCATGAATAAAGTTAATTTGTAGTATTCTAAATCAATATGTGGCCCCAAATTATCTATTTTTATTTGAATTTGATATTAAGATTCTACATTGACATCAACAACATAGTCAGTAGGTTGTACAACCGGGGCAGAACCAGAGCAGTTGGAACTGATTAGGATTCCTGAGACTGAAGCTAGTGATCCTTTGCTTCCCTTTCCCACTTTCCCCTTCATATTCAAAAAGAGTAAAATTCTGATGTATTTTGTCAAGCGAGGGACTTAAAATGCTTCTTAAAAGTTTGCCTAATTTTCTGCACTTAAATGTTTACTTTGTCTCTTAAGATGACAATTGTGTTTGTTAATTCACTCTTTCTGGTAATGTATTATCAAGAATGTAGTGGGGAGATTAAGATGGGGATAGGGTGTCTAGGGAGAGAATAGAGAGCTGTTTAAAAACCATCATTTTGCCAGAACTTGCTCTTTGGGAGCTCAGAGCTAAGGAAAACAACCATTGATTGATTTTTACAACTTCCCAAGACTTTTATTAGTGTTTGTTCAGACAATAAGTCAACAATGTTTGGGGCTGTTGGAACAAACTGGAGTGGCATTGAGACACAGTCTCTGAATCTTCCCAGGAAGGACAATAGTTTGCTGTTTGGGCAAATTTCTCAATAAAGTTTGTATAAGAATGGGTAATGGATGAATGAAAGCTTTTGACCCCCCAAAATCCACCTCTAAGATCATATCAAAAAGGGGGAGGGAGATTCTTCCTGCTTCTAACATTATGGTCCATAGACTTGCTGTTGAGGACATGGCTATCTGGCCAGGACTTTCTCTCTGATTTCAGTGCAGGGAGAGAGACAGATTACTTATCTTTTATAATAAGCCTTAAACTTCAAGCACAAAACACTCATCAGAAAATGATGGTTGGGAATCCCTAAAATGGAATAACATTTTCAAATCAGTGGATGACATAGATGACTTAGCTAAATAGGTCACTGCTGCTTGAGTTGTGAATTTATTATATTATCTGACACAGTACCAATTTAATAGTCATAGTAGTAGTAATTATATTAGTAGTAATTGTTGTTGTTGTTATTGTTATTGTTATTGTTGTAGGAATAGTAGCAGCATTAGGAAGAGGCAGAGAAGTTAAATAAACACTATGTGTTTGGTAGATATATATATATAGATATATATATATATATAGATATATATATATATACATGAAGTTTATATAATATTTAAACATATATAAAACAATAAGGTACACTGATGTAGTACTTTAAGATTTGCAAAGCATTTTTAATGTACATAAATATTTAAGAAGCAAAAAATACTGAGTCCTATCATAGTGTATCTAGAGGACTAGCCTTGAAATAGGACCTATGGTCCAGCACATATGGACTGGGTATCCACTAGGAAGTGATCTAACCCATCAGAGTCCCCAGACAGCTCTCTAAAACTATATTGCAAATGAGAAGAGGGAGTTTACATACAGGGAACTCCCTACACTGATGAGATAATAGGTCTAGGCCATTACCCCCTCCCTCACCAACAATACTACTAATTATAGCTAATTAATTCAAACATTTAGTATAGTGCAAATGTGCACACATTTAAGGCCAAGAAGGAAATCCCGGATCCTCCTTGAATCAGCAGATAGGCCAGATGCATGATAGCAGATTTGCATTCCTTAAAAGAATCTGGCACAGACTGACATCAGAGAAAGCAGAATGCTGGGATAAATACACAGACCTGCTTCATTTTTCATTTAATAAAAAGCAAGCATCCATCCATTTAATAAAATGCTCCACTGCCTAATCGATTAACCACACAGCGTGTATGCCTTAATGAGTGGGCTTCTGGCCCTTTGACAACATCGGCGCAAAGAAAAAAATCCGATTAAATGATTCATTCTCCTATTGTATCATTCCATAGAGACTCATTGTTATTTAGCATTTCTGGGCCATAAAAAGGTCAGAGATCCATGTTCACATTCTAGCATGTTGTATTGCTGAGGGGCCTGTTTGATGAAGCTTTTTCCTGAATATTGTCTTCAGAATTACAACAAACTGCAGAAAGGGAGTCATGGACTACATGTTAAAACAACAGCAAACTGAAATAACGGAAGTATTAATCAAACTGTGACTCAGTTAATGGGGAATCCTTTTAATTCTAGATTTTCTGTACATTTCTGATAGCCATTAAATTGTTCCAATTAAAACTTCCTACCAAAAAACTGTCTATGAGTTCTTTCATGACAGTTCACCCCCATATTTAAATCAGGGAACCATTCTGCCTCTCTCTTCCCTTTCCCAGTACATCCCTTTTTCTCAGTTCTATTTTTTTTTTTTCTTTTTTTGGAGATCATTCCACCATAATTGACTCACACTTGTGTTCTCTGTCTATATAGATCCCTTCTAACTGCCCCAATAATGATAAAGTTCTTAGGAGTTACATGTATCATCTTCTTATATAGGAATGCCAGAAGCTTAACTCCACTGCATCCTTTATAATTACTAATTCATGTTTACCTTTTTATGCTTCTCCTGAGCACACTTTTAAAATGTCAGATTTTCTATTCCACTCTGGTCTTTTTATGAAAAATGCTTGGAAGTCTTTGGTTTCATTGAATGACCATTCTCCTTCTTCCCCAAAAAAGATTATACTGTTTTGCTAGGTAGATTATTCTAGTTGTAATCCTAGCTCCTTTGCCCTCCAGGATATCATAGTCCAACCCTGCTTCTACCACCACTCTTTCTTTTTTTTTTTTCTTTTTTTTTTTTTTTATTAAAGCTTTTTATTTTTCAAAACATATCCGTGGACAATTCTTCCACATTAGCCCTCGCAAAAACCTTGTGTTCCAATTTTCCTTCCCTTCCCCCACATCCTTCCCTAGATGGCAAGTAGTCCAATATACGTTAAATATGGTAGAAACATATGTTAAATCTAATGTATGCATACATATTTATACAGTTATTGTGTTGTACAAAAAAAATCAAACTAGTAAAAAAAGAAGCAAAATAAAATGCAAGCAAGCAACAACAAAAGGAGTGAAAATGCTATGTTATGAACCACATTTAGTTCCCAGAGGCCTCGGTCTGAGTGCAAATGTCTTTCTTCATCACTGAACAATTAGAACTGGTTTGAATCATCTCGTTGTTGAAGAGAACCACATCCTTCAGAACTGATGATTGTATAGTCTTGTTGTTGCCGTGTATAATGATCTTCAGGTTCTGTTCATTTCATTCAGCACCAGTTCATGTAGGTCTCTCCAGGCCTCTTTGAAATCATCCTTCGTTTCTTACAGAACAATAATATCCCATAACATTCATATATCAGAACTTATTCAGACATTCTCTAATTGATGGGCATCCACTCAGTTTCCAGTTTCTTGCCACTACAAAAGGGCTGCTACAAGCATTTTTGCACATGTGGGTCCCTTTCCATCCTTTAAGACCTCTTTGGGATATAAGTGCAGTAGAAACACTACTGGGTCAAAGAGTATGCACAGTTTGATTGCTTTTTAGAGCATAGTTCCGGCATGTTCTCCAGAATGGTGAGATCCAATAACAGTTCACAGTTCACATTTCATGAGTGTCCCCATTTTCCCACATCCCCTCCAATATTTGTCATTATCTTCTCCTGTCATCTTAGCCAATCTGAGAAGTGTGTAATGGTATCTCAGAGTTGTCTTAATCTGCATTTCTCTGATCAATAGTGATTTGGAACACCTTTTCATATGACTAGAAGTAATTTCAATTTCTTTATCTGAAAATTGTCTGTTCATATCCTTTGACCATTTATCAATTGGAGAATGACTTGAATTCTTTTAAATTTGAATGAATTCTTTATCTATTTTAGAAATGAAATCTTTATCAGAATCCTTGAATGTAAAAATGTTTCCCCAGCTTATTGGTTCCCTTCTAATCTTGTCTGCATTAGTTTTGTTTGTACAAAAACCTTTTAATTTAATATAATCAAAATTATCTATTTTGTGATCAATAAGGATCTCTAATTCTTCTTTGGTCAAATTCCTTCCTCTCCACAGACCTGAGAGGTCCTATGTTCTCTCAATTTGTTTATAATATCATTCTCTATATCTAGATTATGAACCCATTTCGACCTTATCTTGATATAAGTTGTTAGGTGTGGGTCAATGCTTAGTTTCTGCCATACTAGTTTCCAATTTCCCCAGTACTTTTTGTCAAATAGTGAGTTCTTATCCCAAATGCTGGGGTCTTTGGAGTTGTCAAAGACTAAATTACTATAACCATTGACTATTTTGTCCTGTGAATCTAACCTATTCCACTGATCAACTACTCTATTTGTTAGCCAATCACCACCACTCTTTTTACATGGAAGCTGCTAAATCTGCTGGGGTTACTGCTGCTGATTCCAAGGCCCACTGTTGCCACTCCCAAAGCTGTATTTACCCTGGTGTTAAAAATCTGGATTGCAGATCTCTTGAGTTGTCTAAGACCAGATGAAAACTCTTTCTGACCTTTTGTTGGCTTTGCAGCTCTAAAATTTGATCGGAGGTATTATTTATAAATTGTTTGGAAGAGAATGTGGGCAGAGTTCAGCTGGTTCTCTGCCTATATTCCACCATCTTGGCTCCTCCCCATGGAGTATATTTATAGAAGACTAGAGGAATAAGATTAGTATACTCATTATACTCAGTCCCAGTCAGCCATACCTGGAATACTGGATTCAGTTCTGCGCACCACATTTTGGGAAGATCCCTGATAAGCTCTTGAGATGCCACAGTGACACAGGACCTTAATATTATGCTGAATTCATTAGAATTTTACCTTCTTGAGGTCAGGGACTATATTTTCACTTTTTTATATCCCCAGTGTTTAATACAGTGCCTATTACATACTAAGTAGTTGACAAATGCTCAAGGACTGACTGATTAAAACACTGGCAATGTTTGTTTGAAGATGAAAAGAAAAAAATACCCAGTAGTCATCTTCAAGTACTTGCAGGGATGGGTCATTGAGCAAAAATTAGGTTTCTTCTATTTGGCTGATACAGCAGAACCAGAAGCAGGGGGTAGAAAGTAAAGCAAAGCAGGCTTAGAGCTTGAAATAAGTTTAACCAGAACGTGCTGCTGCTTGGCATAAACCTGATCTTATTCAAGAGGAAGAAGAAGGGACTGGGAGTTCCATCCCTATCCTGATAATTATGCATTGCTCAGGAGAAATCCTCTCTATGGACCTTAAAGGGCATATGGCTCCTATTTCCCAGCTTTACCTCTCTCTAGATCGTTTCATCTGTTTGCTAGTCTGAGGAAGTGGGATTAGTATGAATTTATTCAATCAATTAGTTCTAAGCCTCCATTGAAGTGGCAAAAATTTAAAAAATAAGCTTTGGTTTTATGACCTTGGTGAACTATAATTGCTTCCCCACAAGAAAAGACTTGGCTTAACTGAATACAGTGTTTTACTCTTTGAATAAAATCAATGGTAGCAATAAACAATAAATAATGTATCTACTGTGTACTTACATATCTGCAGATCTCTTAGGCCCAAAGAGATACCAAACAGTATAGAAACTTTTTAGAACTCAGAATTTCTGGGGAAAGTCCACCTTGATTTTGTTTGGTTCTACAAAGCCACCCTTTTGGGGAATGACTAAGACTGTAGAAAACTTAAATCAGATCTAAGCTGATGTTAAATCTACAGTTCCACTAGGAAAGATAGACTAGAGAGACTTATCTCCTCCCCATTTTGATACTGGGAATACACTTAAAATATAGTGAAATTTCTATAGTCAGTATTTGTTTATTCCATATCCTATCTCTGTCAGAGAGCCCTGACTATTTCTTCATGTGACTAGGGAACCCAACTTAAGTCTAGGTTCTAGCAAGAAGATTCTATTGCTGCCATTGTACCCTCACTTCTGTTTTAGTTCATTGGCCAAAAGAGCATGTCACATTTCTTTTGTTCCTTGGGTTTTTCAATTTTATTGACAGGAACAGTCCAATTCATAGGTGTGTGGTACTAAGAGGAGCATAAATATTTAATTCTTTGTTACATCCAGGGTTCTTAAGCTTGAGGATTTGAGCTTTTAAATATATATATATATATATATATATATATATATATATATATATTCAATATATTTTATTTTATGATTTTAAAATATGATTCTGAGAAGGGGTCTATAGACTTTAGCTGATTGCCAAAGGGTTTTATTACATAAATAAATTAGCAGAAACACATTGATCTATGTGCAAGAATAATATTGTGCTAGAAAGACAAAAAGGAAGAAAGAAAAAAAGGAAGGAAGGAAGGAAGGAAGGAAGGAAGGAAGGAAGGAAGGAAGGAAGGAAGGAAGGAAGGAAGGAAGGAAGGAAGGAAGGAGAAGGAAGAGTTTCTGCAATCAATAAGAGCTTATACTGAATTGGGGAAATAATATATAATCATGAAAATATATATACAGAAAAAAAAACAGAAAGTAAGAGAACATTTGTAGTTGAGAGAATTCAGAAAAGACTGTATATAGAAGGTAGTTTGAGCAGAGTTTTGAAAGAAACTAGGAATTCTGATAGGTGATTAAAAAACATCCAAATGGAGGAGGGGATCAGGCAGCAAATGGAGACAAGGGAATATCCCTGTAACAGATGGCACAACTGGGGCTCTTCCCCAGGCATGAAAAGCAAAGTGCCTGATATAATTTTGCCTGTAGACTCATCTGACCTTAAGTCTCTTTGTAGATAAGAGAACTTATTAAAATTATTTAAAGGGAACATTTCTAAAAATTCTCTGGAGTCATGCATGGTAATTAAGAGGCTGCCCCTTTCAAACCCTTCTTTATGATATGATGGCTTTATCTATTTACAAGCCACTGTAATCAGGCACAAGAGTTTACTTCAGCAAAATAGCCCCCATAATCATTCAACATCTTCAGCCAAAAATTTCACTGTACTTGGTCTAGATTGCTCAGGTGGTCCACAAAAATCACATATGGACAGCTGAGGTTGTAGGTCCCTGACTGTTCCTATAAATAGAGAAAAATTGCACAAGCCATTTCAGAATCTGGGAATGCCTATTACCAATTTTTTCCAGCTTCAAATTATAGTTTGGATTTAGAAAATGAGTATTATAATTGGTCTTTTCCCCTTACAGCCCTAGCAGAAAGTTTAATTCTATATTTATACTAATAAGCTACTTTTAAGCCTCTATTCTTTATTTGAAATCTTATGGAAGTCAGTTCTCACAGAAAGGAAAACCAGATAAACCAATCTGGAGAATTTCCTTGTGATTAAAGAGTACTTTTATCACTCATAAGCCCACATAATACTGTACAAATATGGAGGAAGTTTTTATGGAATCAAGGGACATAGTGAGAATGAAATAATCTGTCTTGGGGAATGGTCAATCATTTTTAAGTAGGGATTCATAAAGAAAGGAAGGAAAGTTTGGGCTGAATGGCTGAAAATTCTGAATCAATAATGGTATTAGGAAAAGTCAGCAGAGGCTTGATCATTGTAAGAATGGGCCACAGAATATATAGGTTTTAATTTAGGGAATGAAAAGTCTACATCATACCATACCATAGACCCTGGGCAGCTAGCAGGCAATAGGAGATCACTGGGGAAAAAAAGCACAAAAATAATCTCAAAAGGAAGGAGAAATAATATAGAGTAAGTTCAATGATTTTGGAATTTAGGAATGGATCTATCTGAGATATAAGAACAAAGTGTTAGCCCCCAAACATATCTACTCCTAACACTTGAAACTACATTAAGATTCAGATCACCCATTCCATCTGTCTCATTCTATACATGAGAAAAATCAGTTCCTTGCAGTCAAGACAACTTTTTTGTGGCTGTGTCTTTGATGCCTACAACAGAGCAGCACACATAGTAGGTATTTAATGAATGCTTGTCAGATTGAAATGGCTTGAATCAAAGCTCCAAGGAGAATTAATGATTTGCCCAAGATTTTGTGGATACTAAAAGGAAGGAGAAGATTCTAATCGATGTTTCATTTCGATACTTAAATGCTTTATTATCTCAATGCTCTCGGATTTCTCGTGTGGGGGTAATTCCTTCAGTGGTACAGATAGTGACTCATTCCACAAAATTCTTATCCATGTCAATGTCTTATCCATACATCCTTGGAGATATCCAATACATCCTTGACAGGGGGCTTGCATTATGCTGGACCATTTTATAGCTTTGTTGATGTTTCATGGGCACCAATGGATACTGCAAATGACTTATCATCCCTCATTCTCTTTTTTCACTATATTCACTATATTCTCCCATGCATTGCCTTTTGGTATCCCGACAGTATCTTGGACTACACAGAACATGGAGTTTACTTTTCCAGGATAGCAGTTCATATAATCATGTGATGGTTAGAATGGATAGAGTTGGTTTGGGACTCAAAGGAGATATGCATAAAGTGTTTAGCAAAAAAAAAAAAAAAAAGGGGGGGGAGGGGGAATTTAAGTGCTATACAAAGTTTGCTTTTTGTGATGTTAGTATGATAGGCAGGGGAAATTAAGAGCAAATATTGAAATGTAATGATTGGGTAAGCTAGTAATGAAATATATAGTTTCATGCGGATCATGGTGATAAATCTTAGCAATCATTTAATGAACTTTCATTGCAAGATAATATACCATGAGTTAAGTACCTTGAATGATTTCCCTTCCAAAGAAGGTGCTTCTGTTCTTTCTTCAAATGAATGTATTGAGTAAGAGATCCAAAACAAAGCCATTAAAATCATTTTTTAAAAACTTTTTCAGAATTTTTTTCCAATCTATAAATTGAAAATACTGTATTTATTTTTTCTTGGGTATTTTTTTCTTAATTACAGAGTTATTAATCCAGAAATACAAGGTGACTGTGTTAGAAATTTAAATATTGGGTGCGACTCTTTCATCAATCATTCAATACCATCAATAAGCAATTATGAAAGGCTTATTCCACACCAGGTATGATCTTAAAGTCTGGTAATACAAATACAAGTAGAAAGACAGTTCCTGCCCTCAATTTTGATGAGGGAAGACAACACATAAAAGGAAGTTGTAAAAGAGGGATGAGGGAGAAGGTGCCAGGCACAGGAAGAAATCAGAGGAATATAACCTGATGGGAATGAAGTGATGTCTGAATTGGTTCCCTCCATATATGACAGTTTGGGGAGCAGCTTCCAAACACAAGAAAAGGCCACAGGAAGGGAGGATACTCCCAATATGGGAAATCCAGGGCTTGAGTGAACTTCCAAGATAAAGAAGTAGGCTATGGTAGAAGTCCAGAGAATTTCTTCCCCATTAACTTTGATGGGAGTTGTATATAGGATCATTCTTGTTGCTACCTTAGGGACTAATTCTGTGCTAACAGGGATGGACAGCTAATCTCAAGAGAGAGCAAAATGGGGAGTCACTGTCCTAATACTAAGGAAATGGCTTGTCTAAGGTCACCCAGTGAAATAGTCACGGGGCTAAAACTCAGGTCTTCTGATTCCTACTGCTCCTCTTTCCCTAGCTGTCACAAGAATGAAGGAGTAGATAGGGGAAGTTTTATGCTTTTTAAAGCAACTTCCCATTTATCTCATCTCACTGCAACTCTGAAAGGCATGTGGGGCTAGTCTTCCAATTTAATGAGAATGGTAACTTCAAGAATAGCTAAGGAAACAATCAGGAATAGAATGCAGACTGGTCCTCTACCATTCCACATCTTTTTATTAGTCCACATCTTATTATTAGAAAAAGGAAATAAAGTAAAAAGTACCTATATTAAATTATGTTGCTGACTACAGTGTTCTTAATGTTGAGAAGAGCTCTAAGGAACAGAAGGTAATTAACTGCCAACTTTTCCCAAGGTGCCAAGATAGAGGTGAAAAGTTACTTCCTCAATCTCGACACTTTATCTCATAGTGCTAAGCACAGCTTTCCTACCCCACCTAGGAAGTAAGTACTCCAACTGTAGCTCACATACCCTGCTTTTGAAGGACTTTTGAAAATCAGTTCAAGAAAAACACATGGCAGCATGGGTGGAACCAGGAAAAGCAAAGTGACCAAATATCAGCTTCCCTTCAATCTGACGGTTCTGCATTTTTACGTCATCCTAATGGTTATCGGAATTTCCTCAGCTCACCTACGATTTCCTGTAACATTATGCAGAAGAAAGCAGCTTGAACAATGGTCTATGGATTTAATTGTTTAATAACTGGGTTAATTTCTGCATATTGTATTGCACAAATAGGTCTCACTCATTTTCCACCTCCCTGTTATCAGATTACAGGAATTAGGAAGGAGGAAGAAAAAAAAAGAAAATTCAACTTAATACACCCCTATTCATTTTTGTAATGATATTGTTAAGAAACCACCGCAGTACTTTGAAGTGAATGCTGACATTCTAAATGTGTAAATACCAGAGTGTAAAAGAAGTAAGAATAATTCCTCACCTCATTAACTTCCATGAGAGCTGTATGTAGGGTGATTCTCATTGCTGCTTCTGGGCTTGATTTTGTGCCAAAAGGGATGGACTCGTAGTCTCAAAAAGGGAAAGATCTGGAGAGGCACCCTTCTAACAGCCTCTGTCCCAGGAGGTAGGCTAAGGATTTTAAAAAATTTGTTACTGTGAACATAGATTTACATGCTTCATTTCTTTTCCTTGTTTTAATCTCTAATTATGCCCAATGGGTTGTAAGGAAATGGCAAAGAGTAGTACTATGGAGAAAGAAGCACATTTTATTCTTTCTGATGCTTACTTTATTTTTTTTTCCTTCTTGAGTTTGCTGAGACTCTGGAAGGATAGGAACCACAGAAATAGCTAGAGGCAAAACAAACACCCAATTCCCTTTTATTGAGGCTCAAACTGGTAAAAGTTCCCCCAGTTTTAGGGATATTGTTTAGAGCAAAGCTAGAAGAACACATCTGAGTTCTTAATTTTCTACCATGTGAATTTTTCAAATCCTTTCCATTGGGGAAATAGTGTTTGTGTCCTAATTGTTAGGACCTTCCCTCTTCTGAAATAACTGAACACATACTCTGTAATTGTTCTATTGGGAGGGTACATTTGTGAGCATAATATGTCCTCCCAGTAGAATGTAAGCTTCTTGAGGGCAGGCACATGTGATTTCTGTCTTTATGTCTCTAGTCCCTAAAACAGTGCTTTGGAGATAATGAGCACTAAGTTTCCCTTTATTGGATCAATAGCATTGTCTGTATAATATTATCTGACATTTCTGCTGGAAAAGACTCCAAGGGTTTAACAAAAACTAGTTACAGTATTTTATAGCTTTCCTAGAACAATAAACATAACAGAAGATGTTATTACATTTAACCTGCTGCTTAAACACGACTCCATTTCTACCCTAAACCCAACCAACATACCCTATGGCCAACCCATTTTATTTCCCTGTTTTAAAATCTTGTTTAAATGTTTTTAAAGGAGATCCTCTGAGCAAACTTGTTTTTGTAACTCTAAAGGTCATTTCAGAATTCAGTTGTGTATCTGAAACAAATTATCCCATGTGCTGTAGTTGTTAAGGGACTATTCATTTAATGCAAATTCGGAGCAGTGCAAACTCTTACTTCAAAGGGTAAAGAGCCAAAGTTGATAGAAGGAAAAATTACTCCCTTTTGCTTAGATGGAAGTAAAGACTGGCAAGTTTTCTCCATGATGAATTCAGAAGGTCACCACAATGCTTTTCCCCCTCTTCAATTGCTTGAAAATCAAAATATCACATTTTCGTGTATTTTATGTTTTAGATATTTTAAATTATATATATATATATATATACATATACATATATATGTATATGTTATATATACATATACATATATATTATATATATATATGAGATGAGGTGTATGAATGAATGAATGAGAATGAGATCCTTTCTGTTCAAAGATACAGGTTAGGAAGCAAAAGAATTCACTAACCCCAAGTTCTGTGTCAAAAGTAGGAGGTTTGTTTTACACTAAGAGGTTTTTCCCTTAGTGGGCCTATTCTATCAATGTAAAAAATCTGCCAGAAATGTTTGGCAAAAGACCTATTTTATGGGTAAGTCTGGGGGAGGTTTGATAATCTGACCAGGATTTCTCAATTGAATGTGAAGTTTTTTCTTAGGATGTGACTTCCTATAAGATCAATAGGAGTTTGATTTGCCCTTGAATGGCACTGCTTATCTCCCTCTGAGAGGATGTGAGACCATTTGGAGCCTGGGTTCTTGCAGATCAAAAGGGGACCTGGTTTTTATGATTTTACACAATTTTTAGAGTTCACTTGGGTTATTTTCAGGGATTATTTTACACAAATTTTACAGAGTTCACTCTCATCATATATATATATATATATATATATATATATATATATATATTTAAAGTTTACAAAATACTTTAATTTTTGCAGAGCTCTCTAGTAGAGATTCAATGACCACTTATCAAAAATACTACAGAGAGGATTTCCATTTAGGTACAAAGAACTCCCGTATCTTTGTCATGAAAACCCATAAATGGGGTCATGAAAACCCCTCAGACATGACTGAAATGACATAACAACAGCAGCAAACATTAGTCTAACTTCCCTTAAAGCCCTTTCCAGTTCAGGTTCGATATTTCTATGAAGAAAGACCTAAAAGAAGTAGAAATTGGATTGTGGACTCCACTGGTAGTACAAATATTCAGGTCACTGCAGTCACAGACCCATCCCTACAGATACAGGATCCAGGGTTCTGTCCTCAGCTGAGTTGTACAAAATTTTTATGTTTGATTTGGATGATGCTACAAAAGGCAAGCATATCAAATATTCAGTTCATGGGTAGAATAATGAATTGGGTGACAAGAGGAATTCAAAAAGATCTTGACAGTCTGGAAGAAAGACTGAAATGGCATTTGTCCCTATTACATTTTTATCTTGTTAAGTCACTTAGTTAAGTTCATTAAAATCAACTCTCTTTGTAGCATGAATGCAAGCATAGCCTGACAGCTATTTGTGTTAAAAAATACTTTGGGTTTGAAGTTGACTTCAAGGTCAGCATGAGTCAACAATGCTGTATGGTTGCCAAAAACACTAATGAAATCTCAGACACATATTAATAGATGGAGAAAGTCTAGAACCTGGGAGGGAATAAGCAATCCTCGGAGCCCTTCAATGGAGTTGTGGAATCAGGGACATTGGCAAATTTAATTATGTCCAAAAGAAGTGATAAGGAGTTTCAAAACCACACCAGACAAGCAACAACCAAAGATCTTGGGTGGTGAAATATGAAAAAAAAATGATCTTTCTCCCCAACCAGTCCCCCCTTCCAAAGTTCCCTATTTCTTTGGAAGTCTTTTATCTCCTAGGTTTATAATCTTGCCATTATCTTCATCCCACATATCTAATCAGTTGCCGAATCATACTATTTCTATATCCACAACATTTCTCATTTCCAAGTTTTTCTCTCAGATCACATAGCTGTCATTCTAATGCCTGGTGCTACTTCTGAATTCCTGGACTTAGTCACCATTCCTCAGCTGCTGTCTTACCCTAGAGTATCCCAAAAGGCCTGAGGCCTTCTCCCTCTGGTCATCCATCTCCCTCTGAATCAGCTTTACCTTGGACCATGCCTTTTCCATGCTACAATGACTTTTTACAAGGGTCTCCATTTTGTGGAGCAACACAAGCTGGCTCTCTTACTTCTGACTCTCTAGATTTGAGATCCCTACATGGGATTTTCTACCCTACAAGGAACTTTCCTCACCTCATTTCAGCTCCCTTTTGTCCATTATCTTCTTTTATTAGAATGTAAGCTCCTCTAGGGCAGGGTTGCTATTATTGAGCTGTTTCAGTCATATCTGAGGCATTGTGTATTTTTCCAGCTCTTTTTATAGATGAGGAACTGAGTCCAACAGGGTTACTTGACTTGCCCAGTGTTAAACAGTGAGAAAGTGTTTGAGGCTAGATTTGAACTCAGGAAGACTCATCTTCCTGACCTCAGGTTTGGCATTCCATCTCCTCTGCCACCTCATTGACCTGTAATATGCCAGTAATTTTGTCTCTAAGACAGAGGTTCTTAACCCTTTTTGGTATCAGGAACTCTTTTGAAAGTCTGGTGAACCCTATTGAGATCTTCTGGAAATAATTGATTAAAAGCATTTGATTAAACTGATAAAATACATTAAAAACCATTTATATTGAAAAGAGTTATCAACATATGTATCTGCATCTGTCTCTGTCTGTCTCTGTCAGTGTCTATCTCTGTCTCTCTGTCTCTATCGGTGTCTCTCTGTCTCTTTATCTCTGTCTCTCTCCTTTTCTTTCTCTCTGTCTTTCCTTTTCTCGGTGTGTGTCTCTCCCATCATCTTAATCATTTCTGTCATCTTTCTCACTTCCAAGTTCAAAAATCCACATTAAAAACCCCCATTAATGTTATTTTGTATTGTTCATTGTAGGTATTTTGTTTATTTCTCTACAGATCCATGATGTTTTCCCCAATTAGAATATAAACTCCTTGAAGGCATAAATTGTCTTAATTATCTCTTAGTATTCCTCACAAGTAACAAAATACCTCGTGTATAATAGATGTTTAATAAATGCTTATTGATTGGCAAGCGAAGCAGCAATAATAGAGTAGAAAATGGGGGCAATAATCTTTATTATCTTGCTTATCTCACAGGACTGTGCTAAAAATCAAATGAAATAATCAATGAAAAAGAACTTTGTACAAACAAAAAACATCATCTCTATACAGTAAGTAATCGATATAAGGGGATAGATCTAATTTACAGATGGCATGCTTATATATTCTATTGTACATATAATCTATCATGTACTTCATATGGTCTGCCTTTGTTGATCAAGCCATATCCTAGGTGTATTTTCTCACTTACAGTGCTCCCCCATGCCCCAATTCAGGTGGTATCTTCCCGGGTACTTGGACTCTATTAATCCAGTTAGTTCCTTCAGGGCAGACTGCCAGGCAGGATGGCAGAATGAGTTCTCAAATTGAAAATCAAGAGCTCTTACCTGAATTGTATCTAAGCTCTTTAACTCAAACCTTGCAGGCTATCATGGGACGCCATAGGTGAATACTTCTGCCTTACCTTGAGCCTTACCTTACCTTCCCCATTTATCCAAATCTTCCATCTCCTTTCAAGTCTAGCTCATATTTTACCTTTTTTCTTTAACAGCCCCAACTGTGATGGACATTTTTATCTTTTGAACTTGTTGCATAATGATATCCTAGGATTTCAGATCAAGACAGGTCTTTGGAGATAATTTATTCCAGCTCTCTTAAATTATAAGAGATGTAAAGTTATTTGTCTACCATCACACAGCTAATTATTAAAAAATCCCAACAATTTATTAAAAACAAACCAAACTTAACAGAAGAGCATGGACTAGAATCCAGATATCTCCCAGTGCACAGTCCTTTTCTCATTTTTCCATTTGTGTCTTTCTGAGCACTGATGGTCACTAGCACTTATTGGTTAACTAGCACACTGTCTGCTATAATTAATTAATTTTAAGCACCTCCAGGGAAGTCACTTTAGCTCATGCTTTTCCCTAGCCCCCAAAATACTTTTTAATGGGCAGTCAATTAGCATTGATTAGTTGATCATTTATAGACAGATCAATAAAGCTTAATATAGGACCCTTTTGGCAAGGAGGCAGGACTTGTAATAATATATACTGAATCTTATCACAAATGCACTCTGCTAACACTGAATCAGGAGTGGCCATACTCTATCTCACTACACTTGATGTTCCATTATTGAAACACAAATTTTACTAATCATCTTACTTAAGCCTCTCCAACATTTGGTGTGACCTCTAGAATTTCTGCAGAATAGGGGGAAAGATAATTTTGTGGTTTGCCTTAGTTTCCCCAATCATTAGCATATAATAAAAATGGGGATGGAGGATGGACCTATGGTTTCACTGGCATAGAGGGAACTCTGGAATGAGAACATTCCCTCTACCAAAGCAAGTCTGTATGTTCTCTGTGGTATATATTCATAGACAACTTCCTATAGCACTGAGCAGTTAAAACACTTGCCTAGAGTTGTCCAATGGGTTTGTGTCAGAAGTGGGACTCGAATCCAAATCATATTGAGTTGAGGCCAATTCTCTTTCCTCTACTCCACGATCACTTTTAGTAGGCACCTTATGAATAATTTAATAAAAGCACATAGCAGGTGCTTAATAAATAATGCTTAATCCTAGTTCTACTACTTAGCACTTTTGTGACTTTGGAGGATTTACTTTGCCTCTCCAGGACTCAGTTTCTTCCTCTGTAAAAAGTAGAATGTGGAGCAGCTAGGTGGCACAGAGAATAGAGCACCAGCCCAGAATTCAGGAGGACCTGAATTCAAATGTGGCCTCAGATTACTTAACACTTCCAGGCTGTGTGATCCTGGGCAAGTCACTTAACCCCAATTGCCTCAGCAAAATAAATAAATGATGAAAATCAAGATGTCTTCAAAAAGCAGAATGTTGTCTTAGATGATCTCCGAATCCCAAGATTGTGCAAGACACCTGTAGGGCTGTGGCTGAGAGTGTTTATCGGTCTATAAGAAAATGGCCATTTGGAGACTTGAGACAAATCTCTCTCCTACACATTTCCCACTTTTTGAAAGGAAACATAACCCACCTTGGGTAGACCAGGCCCATAGGAAATGTCAGCTCCAGCCCTCTGACATTTCCATCAATGAAATCACTTACAGCATGACTCAGAAGAAGTCTTTCTGAAAATATATCTTGGCATCAACAATGGGAATGTCAGATTTCTGGGACGTGCCACGTGGGCATGGTTTATGTCTCACTGTTTGCAAAACACTGCCTGAGAGAGAACACAACCAAACAAGATTTGCTCAGCCCGAGAGTCTGGGCGAAGACGGTGGGGGAAGGGAGTTGTGGTAAAGTTTCAGACATGGCTCCCAGGTTGCAAGTGACCAGAGGGAATCCTGATGCAGAACCCATACCACAAGCCTGGCAGGACAAGGGAGGACCGGCTCTTCAGACAAATTTGTGTTCATCAGACAAAAACAATTAGCTCAGCAAATCTAGGTTCTTGGCGTTTTCCTTGTTTATTCTGGGTAGAATTTTCTTCCACAGGCTGAAGGAAGGTAAGAAGAGGAAGAAATGGGGAAAATGTTGTTGTCATTTTCCTGACCCTGTCAAACTGGTTTTAGAGGAAATAAGAAATGTGGGTCTGAATTAGCTGATGTCACTGATTTTCTATTCCAGGGGAAGGGCAATACATGACATTAAAGACTGATAATGATACCTTATTATTATATGTACAATAAAATAATAATAAAGATCAATAATCCCTGGAGGGAACAGAAAAACAGAAAAAGATTTAAAATGGGGAAAGTGAGAGTTACTGAGAGCAGCTCTGTTTCATTACCCCAGTTAGTTGAAAGTTGAAAGAAAGAAAAATCTAAAGAAAGGCCAAGAATTGATTTTAGGAATAGATTCCAGACTTTTTAAAGCCTCTTAGTTGTCAAATATTGAATGGCAAATACAATGAGTTGGTAGAAGAGAGTTTGTGTTCTAAAACAAAGTATCAACATAAAGACAGAAGAAAAATCCAACAAGACCTATCTTCAACAAGCTTATACTATATGGATGTTTTGGTGGTCTTCAAGATATAGTTAGTACAAAGCTATTCATGACATTGGCTGTCTCCTCTATACTGTCCTACTGGTGGAAGTGGGGTACAAAGTCCAAGATAGAGGAAACTATGAAACAATAGATTGTTATTGGTCTTGTTTTTAGGAAGGCTTAAATTCCCATTGTTGCCCCTGACATATTAATCGTGTGACTCTGGGAAAGTGGTTCATCTATCCAATTTCCTCATCTATAAAATGAAGGGGTTAGACAATGGTCTCTAAATTCTCTTCCAGTCCGAAATACATGACCCATGCCTCTTTGAGGAAGGTTGGTTGGGTACTAATAACTGGAGATGAATGAGTTGAATCTTGCTGTTGTTGGTCAGAATGATTCCTTATGCTTTAGGCCAAAAAAAAAAGGAAGTCAGTTGCAGAATTGCATGGGGTCCTGAAGCATGATGGAAATTGGGAGAGAAAGGAACAAATTATATAAATATCCATGATTTGCTGTGTGTTCCTTATGTGTTTCGCATTTTCTGAAATAAAGGGAGAAGGATAGAGAACAAGTAACTATTAAGCACTTCCTATGTTCCTGGCCTTATACTGTCCTTTATAAATACCTCATTTGAGATATTTTTTCTCTTGTTCTCAATAAATCAATTTCTCTTGAATCTTTGGATGGAAGAGAGGGACTCTTACTCCAATCAATAAAGCTATAGGCACAAAAAATAGTCAAATTAAAATTTGAGATTCTTCAAAGGAAAACTTTGGATGAGAACAAAATAAATATGTTATATATATATATATATATATATATATATATATATATATATATATAGATGTGTGTGTGTGTATGTGTGTGTATTGTATTCTATTTCTATTTATTTTGTCAAATGTTTCCCAATTACATTTTTTATTAGAGCTTTTAATTTACAAAACATATGCATGGGTAATTTTTCAACATTGACCCTTGCAAAGCCTTCTGTTCCAAATTATCTTCTCCTTTCCCCCACCCTCTCCCCTGGATAGCAGGTAGTCCAATACATGTTAAATGGGTTAAAATACATGTTAAATCCAATATATGTATACATATTTATACAGTTCTCTTGCTCCACAAGAGAAATCAGATCAAGAAGGAAAAAAAATTGGGAAAGAAAACAAAATGCAAGCAAACAACAACAGAAAGAGTAAGAATGCTGTGTTGTGGTCCACACTCAGGCCCCTCAGTCCTCTCTCTGGGTATAGATGGCTCTCTTCATCACTGAACAGTGGAATTGGTTTGAATCATCTCATTGTTGAAGAGAGCCATGCCCATCGGAATTGATCATCCTATAATCTTGTTGTTGGTTCTGCTCATTTCACTTAGCATCAGTTCATCCCAATTACATTTAATCTGATGCTATACTCATTGAGGAGTTTGGGGCCAGGAGCCTATTTTTACTTAGGACAACTCTCAAAACTCTAACTTAAAGTCCATCTGCATTGACAGAAGGAGTGTCTTAACCTATGTGTTCCCTCTACCCAAGAAGTTACATTACTTCCCAGCCCTTTCTTTTTCAAATACATCCCTCCTTTCTTACCAGCAAAGCAGTCTTTGTAATACATAATGTAATGTGGTGTAATGTCATATAGCATAGAATGACATAATATGATATATGCTATTAATATATGACATGATATAATCTATATGATATATGACATATAATTTAACAACTTGATGTGTGATGCAATGCAGTACAATGTTTTATGGGTAACTAGGTGGTGCCATAGTTCACACAAAGCAGGGCTTACAGTCAGAAGGCTCATCTTCTTGAGTTCAAATACCATCTAGGACACTTACTAGCTGTATGATCCTGGGCAAATATGTTATTTAACTCTGTTTGTCTCCGTTCTTCATCTGTATAGTGGACTAGAAAAATGAAATTGCAAATTGCGCTATCTTTGCAAAAAATACAAATGGGTTCATGAAGAGTCAGACATGATTGAACAGCAAACAATATATTATAATATAACAAGATAATCTAATAATATATTTTTCTTCTTAAATAAAATTATAAAAAGCAGAAAAGCAAAACTAACCAAGACAGCAACCTATTCTGAAAATACATCTGTTGGTCCATACTTACAATCCCTACCTCTGCAAAGACGAGAGGAAGGTAGATTTCTCCCCTCTTCTCTGGGCTGAAGCCCAGGCTTTATAAATTATACAAAATATTGCATTGTGATTATTTAATTCGGAGTTAAAGCACAAGAGATGAGAAGATGAAATCTGTTCTCCCAACAAACACCTTAGTTCTTCCCAAGTGCAGGTGAGGCTCCTTATTCCTTACCAGGCTCTATAGAACAGACCCATTGAGGCTTCCTTACTATTTTAATGTCAGCCTTTTCCCAGTTCTGTCACTTGAATGATTAGAGTCTTGGGGAGTAAATAGGCCTGAGAACAAGCCAACAAAAGATGAAAAGACCTCATTGAGCCTTTACCCTTCTCCACCTTAAGCAGCAAGAAATTGTCAGGGCCACACTGGGCAGAAGCCCTGCCGCGGCTCCCCTCCTGAGTCAGGCCATGTAGGAACATTGCCCTGCCACTTTCTGGCAGCTGAACTGGGTCAATCAACAGCAGCTATCTGAGCTTCTTAGTAGCTCTTGCCTTGGGCAAGTTATCAGAGGAACGCTTTCCACCTGAAGGATATGTGTGGAGCAGAGCAGGTCCTCAGCAGCCCGGTTTATCAATAACTCCTGCACAAAAGTACAGCCCAAATTTGACCTTAAACAACATCTGGACAGCAGAAGGGCCAGGACTTAGTCTTTGGCATCCAATTTAAGACCAATCTACTGCAGGCAGCTATATTTTGCACCACACTTATTATGAACAAGAAACTGTGGCATTGTACAGGAACCCCAATCAATACTTTTGACCTGGCTTTTTTGAACCAATACTCAGAATGAGACTTTGTAGAAGTCTTGGTCAATCCATCCATAGTTAAGAAAATAAAAGCAACTGGATTCTGTTAAGGCACCAGGAGATCTAACCTCTGGATTAGAACATAGCTGAAAAAAGAGAGCACCCCAAAATGGGACTTAGGTGATTTAGCTCTTAGTACAAGTTCCACCACTAATGCCATCCCTCCATAGACATATAATCATATGATACAGTATAATTCTTTTTATTACATCAGAAGTATTCTTTTTCCTAGGATTTTTCTGAGCTTTTTATCAGTCAAGGTGGCAGGGACCTAAGATTAACTACCCAATAGGAGGTCTTCTAGTCTTTATCTGAAGATCTTCAGTGATGGGGAATTCATTACCTTTGAAAGCAGCCCATTCTTTTTAAAGGAGTTCTTCCTTATATTGTCTGATTTAACCTAGTTATCCCAGTCCATGCCCTGCTCCTGCTTAGATCTTCTATGGCTAAATCAATCCTAATCCCTCTCCTACCTGACATCCCTTCAAATATTAGGAAGTTAGTCATCATAACATACATAAGTGTTCTCGTCTTCAAGCTAAACATCCCCAGTTCTTCCACCTGACTCTCCTGTGGCCGGAATCCAAGGCTCTCCTCCACTCTGCTTTCCTTCCCCTACCTGTTCTATGCCTGACCTGTTGGTATCATTTGTAAAATGTGGTCCCTAAAATGGAACACGATATTACAAACATAGTCTGATCAGAACAAAGACATCAGAATTGCCCTCCTGATCTGGGTCACTACTCCTTTGTAAATTCAATCCAAATTCACATTGAGTTTGGTTGCATATTCAGCTTGCTGTCCACTGATAACCTAAGCTCTTCTTCATATGAATAATTTGTTCCAGCCCTTCCTGTCTCATTTTACAATTCTAAAATTGATTTTAGAACCCGAGTTTAAACTTGACTTTTTAGGCCTGTTAAGTTTCAACTGGAAAAGTAGCATGACAGTGCATTGAAAGTCAGCCTCAAAGTCAGAAGACTGAGGTTCAATTCCTGATTTAGACAAATGCAAGCTGAATGATTGTAGGCAAGTTTCTTAACCCTCTGGCCCTAAACGCTTCTCCAAGACTAGAATTTGCAGAGTAGGTGCAGCTCTTCATTAGTAGGGGAAATTTCCTTAATACCAGTTCCCCCACACCAATATAATTATGTATCCACTCTTAAAAACAAAACAAAAATATATGATTAGATTCAGGTAGGTATTCAGATTAATATTAATTAACCTGTTAATATCGTTTAGTCTTCTGAATCTGCCAGTTTGGTATTCATAATCCCTTTCAATTTTCTATGATTGACAAATTTGCTAAATAACATCATCATCTTCATTCAAGTCATGGATATAAATGACAGGTCCCTGTGCTATTCCCTTGGAGCTCTTTTCCCAAGAGGAAATAGCATCATAGGTCCAAAATGAACAGGGACTTCCAAGGCCATCTATTTCATCCTTTGAGGTCGAGGAAACCAAGATACTGAGAAGTTAAGAGTTTTCATCAAGGTCCCATAATAATCACCGGAAACAGGGTTTGAACCTAAGTCTTTGGATGTATCATGTAGCATCCTTTCCATTATACCCAACTTTCTAGTTACTAAGGAATATTTTGGTTTTGTGATTGGTAAGTGAGCATATAGAAAGTGCTTACTGTATGTCAGTCATTATATTAAATATTAAGAACAACAACAAAAAAAGCTAAACAAAATCCCTGCCCTTAAGTAGGTTACATCTGAATAGGGGAAACAATAAGAAAATGATTACGTACCTACAAATTACACAAAGCAGTGATGTGCTGAAAAATGTTTAACAACCAGCTGTCTCCCTCCAAAATGTACATTTTTAAGTTAATCTTGCAGTATTAAAATTTTCTTAAGTCTAGAGAGTTGACAACACAGTAAATCAAGCCACGATTTAGAATGTTTTCCAATTTCTGAGATGCAAATGCTCCCAGTGAAAATTAACAATCAGTTTTCTCTGTCTGGCTCTAGCACACATCTGCAAAGTGATCTCAAAGGGAAAATAGTAGCAGCTAGAGGAAAAGGTGAATGTCTCTCCTGGAACAGTGGGATTTGAGTTGAATTGTGCAGGAAACCACTGAATGTATGAAGTGAAGCTGAGGAGGAAGAGCATTTTAGAGAGGGGCCGAGAAGTCCGGGAGCATCATATATAAATAATAAGCAAGCAGATGAGTACAGCTGGACTGTAAAATGCATGAAAGAGAATAAACTACAAGAGATCTGAAAAAGGAGGGAGAAGCCAGGTGCTTAAGCACTTTATATGCCAAAGAGAGGATTGTGTATTTGATAATGGAGGGACTAGAAAGTCAGTGGAATTTATTGAAATGGATGGAGATAAATTAGTCAGACTGAATCAATTTTACAGCTGTACAGAGAATGGACTGGAGAAAAGCAGTAGCACTTAGGTGAGAGACACTCAAGCTTATAGTAGAATGTGATCTTTTGAGTAGAGAGAAGGGGATCAATAAAAGAGATGTTTTTGAACTAGAAACAAGATTTGGCAACTGATTAAATATGTGAAGTGAGTGAGAGTGAGAAGTGAGGAGTGGAAGATGACATTGAGATAACAAGTCTAGTTGTTGGGGAGAATGATGTTGCACTAGACAGCAATAATAAAGTCTGAGTGATGTAATAATTTGGGAAGGAGGATGACAAGTTGTATTTTTGGCATATTGATTGAGTTTCAGATGCTGAATGGAAAATCCAAAAAACAGTTAGTTGGTGATGTGGGACTGAAGCTCAGGACAAAGATGAAGTCTGAGTATGTAGATTTGGTAATCACATGCAGATATGATAAATGAATCCACAGGAAGTGCTGAGATACTGAAGTGATGCTTTCCCTCTGTACACAGAGGGAAAAGAGAAGAGTATCCAATATAGAGCCTGGGGTGAGGATGGGGTTATATATTATTAGTGGAAGTGATCCAGATGAAGATCTAGCAAAAGAGAATGAGAATGGTCAGATGAGGAGGAGAACTGGGAGAGAGCAGTATCATGAAGACCTCAAGAGGAAAGAATATCAAAGTAAAATGTGAAAGGTGGCAAAGAGGGCAAGAAGAATGAGGACTGACGCAAACTCCTTGCGTTTGGCTATTAAAATATCAATGGTAGCACTGGAGGGAACAATTTTATTTGATCATCATCAAAGCCAGATTATAAAGACTCTACTTCAAGAGGAGATGGAGCAGAATCTTGTGTAGATAGTGTGAGACTCCTTTCTCAAGGAGTTAGTTTGAGAAAAGGAGGAGAAATAGAGCGTATCTGCAAGTGGGCATGGGCAGTTTAATTGATTTTTTTAAGTATGGAGAAAGGAAGCTAGTAGATGAATATTGAAAATTAGTGAGAGAGTGGGGATGAAAATCTGTTGGACAAAATGGAGTGGGATGGGATCAAGGTGCATGAATGAGTAGCTGGACTTGGCAAGGAGAAGTGCTACCTCTTCAAAGTTATATAGAAGTGAAAGATATAGTAGGAGATCGAGTCTTTTGAGTGATGGGAGATGAAGAAGAGAAAAAAATAGGAGTTCTGAATGTATCATCTCAAATTATTTTCAGTGATATAAGAGGCAAGATCCTAAAATGAAAAGCTAGAGGGAAGGTTGCAGATGGAAGATAACAAGATTTACTATAGTCATTGTAGTGAGTGAAATCAATAAGGGTGGGAAGCTAGGTGGCGTAATGGACAGAGCACTGGACTTGGAATCATGATAGACCTAAGTCAAATTCTGCCTCAAAACACTTCCTAGCTAAGTTGAATCACTCAACTTGTCTCAGCCTCAGTTTCCTAAGCTGTAAATTTAGAATCATAGATATTCCTTTCACAGTATTATTATAAGTATCAAATGAAATAACATGTAGAACACTTTGAAAAAAAATATTACATAAGTGCAGAATATTCTTTTCATTTCTCTTCCTTGACTAAACTAGCATAGGAAAAAAATACTTTGAAGGAAGGCTGTTTAAGACTTGTATCCCACAGCATCTAGCACAGGGCCTTGCACATAACAGGTATTCAATACATCCTTGTTGATTTGCTCTGATGAGAGAAAGGAGTACATTTTCAGGTCATTTCTCTCCACTATCGACCCAGGAGCTGACGCGAGACAAGGCTTTCTCTTTTCCTTACTCTCTGGACACAGAATAAGCATCAAATTTAGTGCTGCTCTTCCCCATAACATGGCAGGACGTATTTGGATTGAAACTGAGAAAGCGTGATGGGAAAAGGATGGAGAAAATAAACCATAATGTTCTGAATCACCCCACTGTGTCTTCACTGAGCTCACTCCTGCTGCTTTTTGATGGAGAGCTGGCTCCTCAGCTGCTCATCCCTTTTTAAAATACCGTTTGAACTATCTTTGGTCCTAACAATCAGACACACTAATCTTTTAGGAGATGGGGCTACAGACAAAGGGAGTGACAATCCTGCCTTCTAGTAGTTTTCAATCAGAGTGGAAAAATGTTTGCACAAACAGGTGTTATACAAAAGAAACTCTGATCAAGAAATAAGATAGTACAAGAAACATTGCCCCTGGAGTCAGTGGATCTGAGTTCAAATCCTATCTCTGTCCCAATTTTCCTGGGCTTGTTTTTTTTTTTAAACTGTAAAATGAAATGGTCACACCAGATGGCCTCTGACACTGACCTCTGATCCGATGAAAAGGAATCAAGAAGCAACTTATCAAATGCTTACTCTATGCAGGGCAGCTAGTGATATGGTTGATAGATCACTGAACCTGGAATCAAGAAGACTCATCCTTTTGAATTCCAATCTGGCCTCAGATACATACTAGCTGTGTGATCCTTGACAAGTTATTTAACTTCCTTCGCCTCATTTTCCTCATCTGTAAAATGAGCTGGAGAAAGAAATGACCAACCACTCCAGCATCTGCGCAAGAAAACCAAAGATCGAGTCACAATGAGTCAAACAATAATATTATATGCCAGGTACAGTGTTACAGTCTGGGAAAATAAAGGTAAGCCAAAAAAAAAAAAAAAAAAAAAAAGGAGAGAGTCCCTGCTTACATTCTAGGAGAGCTTATATTCTAAGGGGGAAAGGAAATTTGAAAAGGGATTGGGGTGGGGAGTAATGGACAAGGTACTTGGATGACGGCCTCTTGGAGAGAGTCAGGATTGAAACCTGGAGAAGAATAAAGTCATGACTGAACTATCTGTCTTCACTAAATTGGCAGCTCTGACAGGAGCTAGTCAAGAAGTGGAAACTCTGCAAGGTTGGAGTGTACTGCAGAGGGTGTGAGTGCAAAGGCTTGAATTTGAATTCCTGTCTTGGACTGAGCAGGACTCAAAAAGTACTCTGGTTTTATGAGAGTTCTCTTCTCTTTTGACCTTCTTCAATGGGCAGAGAAGAAATTTCTGGTCAGCTGTGGAAGAAACAAAATATCTTACCAAGAACTCCACTGACTCACTGATGAATGCAGGAAAGATTTATTTTATGCTCTTGCAAGAATGGATACCTAGGGGAGTAGACACACCTTTGAAACTCCAAAGGCAGCATTTTATTTCCTATCTTGAAGCACAAGTTCCTCCCCTGATTCTTCATTAATTAGATGGTATAAGAAGTCACATAATCTGAATCTCCACCACTCATTACATAACCCAAAGGAGCTTCCATTCTGGAAGGGGGAAGGTAATAGAGGAGGGCTAAGGACAAAGAACGCAAGATTCTTTTTAAATCTCAGTCTACCTCCCCTGATTACAAATGTCAGCCCCTGACCACAAGGAGCTTACTTTCTTTTGGAGGAAGATAATTTACCTCCACCCTTGATTATTCTTTGATATTCTTGTAGATATCCGTTTTTTTTATTTTTTTATTTTTTTTTTATTTAATAGCCTTTTATTTACAGGATATATACATGGGTAACTTTACAGCATTAACAATTGCCAAACCTCTTGTTCCAATTTTTCACCTCTTACCCTCCACCCCTCCCTAGATGGCAGGATGACCAGTAGATGTTAAATATATTAAAATATAAATTAGATACACAATAAGTATACCTGACCAAAACGTTATTTTGCTGTAGAAAAAGAATCAGACTCTGAAATATTGTACAATTAGCTTGTGAAGGAAATCAAAAATGCAGGTGTGCATAAATATAGGGATTGGGAATTCAATGTAATGGTTTTTAGTCATCTCCCAGAGTTCTTTTTCTGGGCATAGCTAGTTCAGTTCATTACTGCTCCATTAGAAATGATTTGGTTGATCTCGTTGCTGAGGAGGGCCTGATCCATCAGAACTGGTCATCATATAGTATTGTTGTTGAAGTATATAATGATCTCCTGGTCCTGCTCATTTCACTCAGCATCAGTTCATGTAAGTCTCTCCAGGCCTTTCTGAAATTATCCTGTTGGTCATTTCTTACAGAACAGTAATATTCCATAATTTTCATATACCACAATTTATAAAACCATTCTCCAACTGATGGACATCCATTCAGTTTCCAGTTTTTAGCCACTACAAAAAGGGCTGCCACAAACATTCGTGCACATACAGGTCCCTTTCCCTTCTTTATAATCTCTTTGGGATATAATCCCAGTAGTAACACTGCTGGATCAAAGGGTATGCACAGTTTGATAACTTTTTGAGTATAGTTCCAAACTACTCTCCAAAATGGTTGGATTCGTTCACAACTCCACCAACAATGCTTCAATGTCCCAGTTTTTCCGCATCCCCTCCAACAATCATCATTATTTTTTCCTGTCATCTTAGCCAATCTGACAGGTGTGTAGTAGTATCTTAGAGTTGTCTTAATTTGCATTTCTCTGATTAATAATGACTTGGAGCATCTTTTCATATGACTAGAAATAGTTTCAATTTCTTCATCTGAGAATTGTCTGTTCATATCCTTTGACCATTTTTCAATTGGAGAATGGCTTGATTTTTTATAAATTAGAGTTAATTCTCTGTATATTTTGGAAATGAGGCCTTTATCAGAACCTTTGACTGTAAAAATATTTTCCCAGTTTATTGCTTCCCTTCTAATCTTGTCTGCATTAGTTTTGTTTGTACAAAAACTTTTCAGTTTGGTATAATCGAAATTTTCTATTTTGTGATCAGTAATGATCTCTAGTTCTGCTTTGGTCATAAAGACCTTCCCCTTCCACAGGTCTGAGAGGTAAACTATCCTATGTTCCTCTAATTTATTAATAATTTCATTCTTTATGCCTAGGTCATGAACCCATTTTGACCTTATCTTGGTGTACGGCGTTAAGTATGGATCAATGCCTAGTTTCTGCAGATATCCGTTTTCTAATTTGTTTGATTCCTCCTATTTGATTTTCATAACTGTGGAAATGCTTAATCATTTCTCACAGTTATACTCCATCACTAGAAATGATGATAAGGTCTAGATTTAGGGAACCAAAATAAGATTAGGGTTCCTGGTGGTCAGGAAGTTAAATGATAAGATTTAGTGGCAGGTTTGGGGTTCAGGGAACCAAATGGAGAGGTTTGGCTCTCCTGCACCCCCTTGGGATTCAGCCCAAAGTTACGGAGTTTGGGGGAACTCCCTTCTAGCAGTGCAGAGATTCTCTGTAAAGGAATTTATAGGCCTGAAAACCTAGATTGATAAAAGAGATTTAATTATAGGGATTGGGAAGTAAGGTTAGAAATCCTGACAGAGAATCAAAAAGTCTCATTAGGGAAATAGGTGAGGGTAAAGAGAGGGTGGCACTAGAAAAGAATATTCCAGTGGGCAGAGGGCCTTGGCATAGCAAGCATGGCATAGCTAGCATGGTTAGAACCTCTGCAAAGAGAGGATTTAGATTGGCTCTTTTATAATAGGAATTTTGGCTACCAGCTGAAGGGGGCTTATGGGTGGAGTTCTACAAGCTGGGTTTCAGCTTAAGTTGAATTTGAAGATTCCTGATTTCCTGATTCCAAGAATTTAATGAGTTTCAGTACTGAACCAACCCCATCTAGATAACAGAATGAAACTGTCTTGTTTCCCTTGGTGGGGGTGGGGGTGGGCGGGGGGACCTTCACTGAGGCAGAGTTGAAGGAGATTTTCTTCTTCAAGGATTTTTAGAGTTTCAGGGTCCCTTCTTCAATAAGATAATTCAGAAATCTAAGTCCAAGTGTAAGTCCTCTAGAAGCCATGTTCTTTTCTTTTTTTTTGACAATAATTATATTTATTAACCTCACATAACACATTTCCCCTTTTCCCTTTCTCTCCTACTCCCATTTCCTCACTTCTACCCCCAGCCCTTGTATCGAGGCACTGAACATAACCTTCAAGCATCCACATATACCAACTCATGATACTTTTAACTGTCTTTTCAGCAGAATCTCTGCTCCAGACTGATCACAGGACATCTTGCCTTAGCCAACAGGGTGATCAGATCTCCAAGTTCAAAATTAAAATTAGAAGGCCATGTTCTTTAGAAGAAAACTTGTCGATTTTAAATAACAACACTGATCATAACTGCTAGCATGTCTAGAATATTTTTTACAAAATGTCCTGTATTTATTTTCTCATCTTATCCTCAGACCAAACACTGTGAAGTAGGGGTAATTATTATCTCCATTTTCCAGATGAGAAATTGAGGCTGGAAGGCATTAAGTGACTTCTCTAGAGTCACAGAGCTGGTGTCTGAGGCATGATTCCTGATTCCAAGACCAGCACTCTATCAATGATGTCAACTAGCTGAATAGGCAAGGTTATTATTAAGAATCCTGTTCTTAATTTGTAGAAGCTATTTTTTGATAAACACGTATTCACACTCAGCTAGAAATGTCTCTAAAAGCCCACTTGCTTGCTAATCCTCATTAAATCTCTCTTCCTGTCCTTCAAGCAAAATTACCTCTCTTGACTCAAGGAGCATCCAGACAACTGGCATCCTAAATTATCCCCTGTCTAAAGGCTACTGAGTTCCTGAGTGGCAAACGTGAGGGTCAGTTGTACCCTGAATTCTATCCCGGAGAAATGGCTTTCACAAATCAGTCAGACAAGGAAGGGAGAGATGGGAGAGAGAGAGCCCTGAACTGAACAGAAGGAAGACAATGTTTGCATTGCAGATTATTCCATTGGGAAGTCTGCATCTTGCATTCCCCGCTTGCATCTCCCACTGTGCTATATATCAATTTGAGCTATTATTATGATTTTTATGATAATGAATGCAAGTTCCCTCCCTGTTTGAAATGGCTCCTCCAACCTCACCACTTGAATATGGCCTCACTTCCCTTTAAAGGCCTTTGAATTCTAAACCTTCCATGGGGGTTGCGATTGCACTCTTTGATTATTCTTTCCTTTTAAATTGTAGTGTTTATAATCATAGAATCACAGCATTTAAATCCAGAAGGGATCTCTGAAGTCATTTTACACAATCCCATCACTTTACAAATATAGAAACTGAGGACCAGAGTAAATAAATAATTTGTTAAGGTCTCATAGATAGAAACTGCCCTTCCTCCCAACCCTTTTGTGTTTAACTATTATTATTTAGTCATTTCAATCATGTTTGATTCTTTCTCACCCCTTTGGGGAGTTTTCTTGGAGAAATACTGGAGTGGTTTGCCATTTCCTTCTCCAATGGATTAAGACAAATACAAGTAAAGTGCCTTGCCCAGGGCTACACAGCTAGTAATTATCTCAGGCTGGTTTTCCTGACTCCAGGCCCAGGGCTTTATCCTCTGAGCCTAAGAGCTGCCTCTGTGTTTAACTACTTTGTATATATTTGTATTTGTTCCTTTTATGTTCGTCTATATGTATTCATAAAACACATTTGTAATTGGTGCACTCTCTATTAGAATGTTTGTTCCTTGAATATAGAGATTGTTTCATTCTTTCTATTTGCATCCTCAGCACCTACTCTCTGACTGACACATAGTAACTGGTCCTTAATACTTTGTTGTTCATACCAAAATTTATGGGATGCAGCCGAAACAGTTCTTAGGGGAAGTTTTATATCTCTAGATGCCTACTTGCAAAATAAAACAGGGTAAGAGAAGATCGATGAATTGGAGATGCAACTAAAAAAGTTAGGAAAAAGAACAAATTCAAACCCCCCAATTAAATACCAAATTTGAAATTCTGAAAATAAAATGAGAGATTAATAAAATTGAAAATAAGAAAACTATTGAACTCATAAACAAAAATAAAAGTTGGTTTTATGAAAATATTAACAAAATCGATAAACTTTTAGTTAATTTGATTAGAAAAAGGAAAGAAGGAACACTTTGTTGTTATTGGTTGACTGGTGGCTGCTCTATATGTTCCAACCATAATGTCCTACTTACTATTCCTCATACATCATATTCCATCTTCCATTTTCACGTCTCTGCATTTATTGTCCCTCATTCCTTCAATGCTTTTCCTACTTATTTTTATCTCTTAGAATTTCTTATTTTCTTCAAGATTCAACTGTGATGCCCTTTCTATATGATGCCTTTTGGGCCTACAGACTGCCAGTGTCTTCCCTTCCCAGAGTTCTGTAGGGTATTCAGAGAGGACTAAACCACTAGTGAAAGGGTTGGTAAGTCCTTGTCAGGGCTGCTTATTCACTTTTGGTGCCAGCCTTGACTCAACTCTCACCTGTGGTTCCCAAAAGCTATAGTATCCACAGTGGCAACACCCTAGAAACTTTCATCAGATGGGTAAAATCACATTTGGGGTAATTTAGAGGTCTCAAACCCATCAGTGACTTAGGGGAGTATCTAGTCTATCCCAAGCATATGAAGATTTCTCCCAACAAAATGGATGAAGGAGAATAATTTCTTCCAACAACCATAGAAGCATCTTAAGCAGCCACAGTGGAACACTCAGAGCTTGTTCAGACATTGATGACACCAAGGTCATCCACTGTATCCCTGGGCCATTGCTGGTCATTTCAACTTTTGTCTTTCCACTAGACTTTGAATGATTCTGGAAGAGAGAGTGAGGCTGACTACTTTGTGAAGCTTTAAATCACTTGTAAACAACCTATTATAGGATTCTGTCTTTTAATTCAGTCGATGGGAGAGTTCATAATCACACTTAAAATGACTAACTCTGCATTTCCTGCCATCTTATTTTTCCCAAATTATACCTTTCTCTTTCTTATCCCACTATCCCTCCTGACCATTGTTTTGCTTCTGACTATCACCTCCCTCAATCTGCCCTCCCCTTTTATTGCCCCTTCCCCCTTTCTTATCACTTTCCCCTTATATATCTGGTTCTCCCTTTTATTACCTCCCCTTTTCCTTTTCCCTTTCTCCTCCTACTTTCCTATAGAATGAGACAAATTTCTATATAAAACTAAATATGCCTGATATTCTCTCTTTGAACAAACTCAATGACATTAAAGTTCACACAATGCTCATCTCCCTCCCTTTTTTTCCCCTCCCCTTCCCTCTTCTTCTGGCACAATCCCTTTTCTACCTGTAGCTTCTTTTTATATCATCACAGTAAAGTCAAATTACACCTATATGCCCTCTAAGTACATCCCTAACAAAGATACAGTTCTCAAGAGGTAAACTCATCATTTCCCCATACACAGAGGTAAACATTTTGACCTTTAAAAAGCATAGTTGTTTTTTCTTCCCTTTTTACCTTTGCCTCACTTAAATCCAATTTGTGACTAAATCAAGATATCATTATATGATATCACTGCTCCTCTGAAAATGAAGAGCAGTAAATACCACATTATAGTTAATTTGTATGGTCTATAAATTCTGCACACACAAAAACTACACATCTTGTCTCCCTCTTTAGAATATAAGCTCTTCAAGAAAAGGGTTTTTTTTTTTCTTTTGTCTTTGCATTAAAGGTCATTTGTACATTTCCTGGAATATTGTAGAGGTTTAATAAATATTTTTGGGATTGATGGAAAATAGGGATCATGTTGAGGTTTTTTGTATTTTTTCTCAGGATATATGCTCAATAAGTGTTTGTTAAATTTTTAAAAGCCATTAAAAGGCATGGGTTAAATATTTCTCATGTACAGAATAATATTAGATACAAAATTTAGTAAGACACATGTAGATCAATAATCAATAGTCAATAAATATTTATTAAATATCTACTCTGTGCTAGGCACTTATCTGTATGCAAAAAAAAAAAAAACAGTGCTACTCTCAAGGAACTCACAATTTAATACAGATAGTGATTGTGCAAGGAATAAATAATAGAAGAAAGAAAGAAAAAACAATGGTTTTATTTTTAGTACATTTTCCCCTTGGCTTCAAATGTTAATGGATAAATATTTATAACTCTCATGAGACAGGTTATAATATTCATGATTGATATCACCATTTGGCTAGTCCCCAATGAAAATATGAGGAGATGATTTTTGGGTAGGAGGAAATTTGTGAGTTTATCACTTTAAGGAACTTTTAGTAAAAGCATTCTCTTTACCAATATAGACCCACAATTCTTCTGAAATACATAATCTTAAAGCATTGCCTAAGCACTGAAATATTAAGTGGCTTGATTACTATGTGTCAGAGCTGGGACTAAGGTAGTAAGAAATAGTAATTGTGTTTAGGATGAAGAGATTTATTTAAATAGTGAAAGGACTTGTACAAAATCAGTAGACTGATGAAAACTACTGTTGACCTGAATTTCTCTACCATTAAAATCATTTCCTCCAGGCAACTTTTAACTGAGAAGAAAATATTAATAAGAAATTGATGGATCAGCTATTTTCAGCAATTTAAAAGGCTGTCACATGAGTGAGGAAGTCAATTTATGGGCGGATGACCTGAGTCATCCACCCACCACCAACACAATACAATACTTTGGTCAACTTATCTGGACCTCCTCACCTCATCATTAAAATAGATAACCATTAAAATGGCTCTTTTCAACAATGAGATAATTCAGGCCAGTTCCAATGGTCTCATGATGAAGAAAGCCAAGTATACCCAAAGAGAGGACTGTGGGAACTGAGGGTGCATCAAAACATAGTATTTTCACTCTTTTTTGTTATTGTTTGCTTAAATTTTGTTTTCTTTCCCATTTTTTCCCTTTTTGATCTGATTTTTCTTGTGCAGCATGATGTGTGGAAATATGTATAGAAGAATTGCACATGTTTAACATATATTGGATTACTTGCCATCTTGGGAAGGGGGTGGAGAGATGGGAGAGAAAATTTGGAACACAAGGTTTTGAAGGGGTCAATGTTGAAAAATTGTCCATGCATATGTTTTGTAAAGAAAAAGCTTTAATAAAAAATAAAGTTCACAATATAAAGGGCAAAATAAGTTCCAACTTAGTGGTGGGAAAGAAAAGAAGGCTACTAGGACACTATTGTCTAAGAGAAGAAAGGGAGGAAGGAAACAAACATTTCTTAATCACCAGTGCTGTGCCAGGCAGTGTGCCAAGCACTTTAAAAATATTATCTCATGAAATCCTCATAACAACCCTGCAAATTCATTCTATTGTTATCCTCAATTTACAGATGAAAAAACTGAGGTAAACAGGGTTAAGTGACTTGCCCAGGGTGCCACAACTAGTTACATGTCTGGGGCTGAATTTGAACTCAGATCTTCCTGCCTCTACCCACTGAGCCCCAAACTGCTGCCAAGGCAAATATAGGCCTTGTGATCATGTGACTTGCCCAGGGTCACCCAGCTAATAAGTGTCTGAGGCTGGATTTAGACTCATATTCATGTATTAATGATCCATCCACCTATGTATCTTCAAAAGGTTTGCAGACAAGTTAGGGAAAATATATACATATAAAAGGAGCCATTCAGAGCTCAGGAAGCTTCTTTTGGGATTCTTGAGTTAGATTTTGAAGGGAGATGAATTGCCTGGAAGAACTGCAGAAAGCTGGACGGTCTGGATTGGGCTGGGGAAGAGTTCACCTGGAGAGGAAGAGGAAACCAGCATCTCTTGGTTTATTATTTGAACTCATTTTTCATTATATGTGTTAAGATTGATTACTTCTATATTAAAGACCTGAAAATGTCCTCTAAATTTCAGTATGTTGGGGTATAGCCCTCTTTTACCCACCTTGGACTCGGTTTTGCTCTCTTGGATCAATGGGTAGAAATTAGCAGGAAGAAAATCTTTTACTCAAGGAAGGACTTTCAACAGCAGCAGCTGTCCAACAATGCAACTAGCTTCTTTATACAAATTCCCTTTCACTTCTAACCTATGCTTGAGATAGATAATTTCAGATTTATTTCCTTATTTTAACATCAAATACAGACTTGATGACCATCTGCCATGACTACTGTGGCAAGCAGGGCATTGATATAAATGATCTTCAACATTCCTACTGTGATTCTATCATTTTATATGTGAAAAGTATAAAATGTCAAGCATTTTATCAGTATCTTATAATATAGTCTTTTATAGAATTTTCCCCAGAGAAGCAGAATAAATGTGGCCCAAAGAAGTTTAGACCACATTGAATGTGTAGATATCATAGACTGAAAGAGAGAAGGGGTCTTAGTGCTCATCTAATGCTCATTTTATATAGATAAGGAAACTGAGGCCCGAAAGGATTAAGTGACCAGCTCAAGTCACATAGATGGCAACTGGCAGATCCAAGACTTGAACACAGATCTTCTGATTCCAACTCCAGTGCTCGATTCCATTAAGGACATATGAAGTTTCTCTGTAGCAAATTGGGTCAACCATTCCTCCTACTCAACCCTCATATGTCATTTTTATCACCCTCTAACACTCTAAGCCATATTCTTTACAGAGAACCTCCATTATCTTTTTTCTCAGACCAATAATAGGAAGAAAATTATAAAAGAGAGAAATGAAGCTAATTTCCATATGATATGTGTCAGGAGAACAGTAAAATTCTTGACTTTGTGGGGAATGTAAGCCATTTACTCATTTATGGTCCCAGAATGATCCAATGAGGGCTACACAGCAAACTGGCTCATAAAGTTGATTCCATCTCCCTCCAGCTAATGTCACTATAAATGAGGATGTTGATGTCACTCTGAGGCTGAAATGACACACCCACACACACATCATCCCGTGATCCAAGTCCCGGGCTTTGGGCCATTGTACGTTTTGGCAGGTTCTGATTGTTTCAGGCAAAAATACAGCAGTTTTCTTGTAATTACCTTTGTCGCTCTACTTCTACATGGCCCAAAGATTGCAATGGAAGTACTCTGTGTCTCTGTCTCTCTCTCTCTGTCTCTCACCTCTTACTCACAGAGAATATACACATATTCTCTCTCTTTCTTATCTATTAACTATCAAATATCACCTATATATCTGTCTGTCTGTCTGTCTACAGTATAGATATAAGGACAGATATGTACAAGGTAAACTACAAGAACAGAAGAGGACAGGAGTGTAGTAACTCAAAGGAGTCAGAGATGGTCATTGACTAGGTGAATCATGAAAGCTTCCACTGCGGGGGGAGGGAGGAGGGAATATTTGAAATGCTGGTCCTTGAAGTGTTTTTACAGGTAAAAACAGAGATGGGTAGCTAGGGGAGGATTTCCCCATGTAGAAAAGGTGATGTTGCATAGGCTAAAAAGTGTTGCTTTAGGGCTAGAGCTTTGAACATATGATATATGTATTGGACTACTTGCCATCTAGCGGAGGGGGTGGAGGGAAGCAGGTGAAAATTTGGAATAGAAGGTTTTACAAGGGTCATTGTTGAAAAATTACCCGTGAATATGTCTTGTAAATAAAAAGCTATAATTTAAAAAAAAAACATATGATATATTAAATAGAGAAGTAGAATCAAAGTCAGGAAAACCTGGGTTAGAGGCCTGCCTCAGACTCTGAATAGCTGGGTGACACTGGACAAGGGCAACCCTCCCAGGGCCTGATTATTCTCATCTGCAAATAAATGGAGATCGTAATAGTAATAGAGATAATAATAGCTAGCATTTATTTTATAGCTCTTTAAAGTTTGAAAAATTCTTGACATAAGTTGCCAGATTTTAGCTTCTCAGCAATTCTAGGAGCTAGGTGTTATCATATCAGGAAGAACTTAAGGTGAGAAGTGAAGTGATTTGCGCAGAGTCACAGAGCTAAGAGTTGTCAGGACAAATTCGAACTCGGGACTTCCTGATAGTGAATAATATCCACTTAGCCACCTAGCTGCCTCTTTATAACATAGCAGCACACTTTAGGGGGATTTTGTGAAACTAAAAGGAAAACATACATGTTAAGTACTTTGCAATCTGTAAAATGCCCTAGAAATATTTGCAATTATTCTTATGCTCTTCTGTGATGGGATGTAGTATGAGACAAAGATGAACAGTTTGAACCAGATTTATAGGGCCTCGAATGCCAGGGTAGGGAATTTACCTAGGGAGTCAATGAAGATGTTTGAGAGAACAAGATCACATCTGATTATTGGAAGGTTGCTCTGGCAGAGAAGTATGTAGAGTGATGATTGAGAAAGGTTGGACATAGGTTATTCAGAGAGGAGTCTATACAACTGGTTTAGGAGAAAAAAGTAAAAAAAAGTTGGGGCCTGGAGAGGAGGCAGCTGACTTCAGAATTTGGAAGAGGGATACCTTCTAAGGAAATGCATCTTCAGTGCAATGAAAAAGCCAGGAGATTTTTTGAAAACCATTTATCTAAATCAAAGATTCTCTCTGTCTCCCTCTCCCTTTCTCTGTCTCTCTGCCTCTGTCTATGTCTCTTTCTTTCTCTGTATGTCTGTCTCTTTCTGTCTTTCTGTCTCTCATGTGTGTGTGAATGTGTGTGTGTGTATGTGTGCACATGTGTATGTATGTTTGGCTAGCTAGCTGGCTGGTTTTGTTTTTGTCTCTGTCTCTCCATCTCTCTCTTCCCACCCCCTCTCTTTCTTCATCCCTCCATCCCTCCCTTTTTCCCTCTTTTCTCCATTTCTCCCCTTCCCTCCTACTTTCTTCCCTCTCTATCTTTACTTTCTTGCTCTTTTCCTCTTTCTTTCTCTTTCTCTTTTTCTTCCCTCTCCCATTTCTCTCTATCTCTCCTCTCTTTCTCCTTCCCTCTCTTCTTTTTTCTCCCCCATTTTTGCTTTTCCTCTACCTTCCTTTCTCTCTTTTTCTCTTCTGAATCTCCCCTCCTAATCTCCTTGGTTTAAGAACTAAGGTGACTTGTAGGGGATATGCTTTCAACTCAAAACATGTAGTCATTGGTCTAAAATGCTCTATTGCTCTCAGGAGGATTGAAATGGGATTCTGCTGGGCCTAGCTAGAACATTGATATAACTGTCCATTTTACATGGAAATTCATGCAAAACATCCAAATGTACAGAGAGAGAACATCTACAAGATCTCTGGATTGGTTTGAAAGCCTGAAGTTCTTTAATTGGAACTTTCTTTAATTGGAAAGCTGTTTCTCTATTACACAGCCATCACCCTCCTTTCATCTTGACAGTCTTTGATTTGGTCCAGAAAAGTGAAACCTTTAATATCAGAGTAGACATCTAAGTAGACATTTTAATTCTTTTTTAAGGCCTTTTAAAAAACTCTAATGGAAGCACAATTGTGTTTTTCAAACATTGGCAACTCAGAAAACATCAAATCAGAGGCAGCCAGCAGGCCTATTTCACTTACCGTTTTTGGACAGAAAATCATCCAAACAAATGGCCACATAAGATCATGGGCATGGTGAAAAGTTAGCCAAGTTTTGGAGGCTGTGCCATGTAGTCCTTGCCCGCCAGGTCAAATCATTAAGAAATCGCTTGTTTGATCATGTTTGGCAACTTTTTAATTATCAACTGACTTCTGACTCCCTTCTAGCTATTTTGTATGGATAGGAGCAATTGCCTTAGCTCCAGCCAGAACAACAGATCTCAGTGAAAATCATCAGTGAGCCAAGAGAAAGCAGCTTTCTGTCCTCAACAGGGCAGGATCTCCTTGACTCAGAGCTGACTGTAATGGGCTGTGGGACAAGAAAGCATCTCGTGGCCTCCTTGTCAGGATTCATTGCTGGCAACAGCTCAGTTCCCCCATTTCTAGTGGCAAGGGGGGTACTTAGCAACAGTGCATCTCTGATGAGCAGAAAAGGATTCATATATGGCTTGCTTTTCTGTCTCTTGGATTTCTTTATTTGATTTGAAGCTGGGAAGCCTGTGTGTTCTCAAACAAGCATATTGAAAAGGCCATTTGGCTCTGTTGTTAAAGGATCCTAGTTCACAATTGGCCTTTGATATGAGATAAAGCTGCTAAGTAACTTGTTTGTATGACCTTGGCTAGGTATGGTGTGAGCCTTCATAACCTCATCTGGAAAATGAGAGAATAGGAGTAGGTAGCCTCTGAGGTCTTATCCCATTCTATGATCCGAGGCCTAAGGTAGACTTAAAGTGATATGAATTAAATCTAATTTAACCCTATTTGAAGGAATGGCAGTATATCTTATATTGTTAGAGTTGCTGATGAATGGCCTCCTGAATATGTTGAAACAATGGAAGAGAGCCCTTTATGGGGACTCAGGAAGATGAGATAATTGTCTTCCTTTATTCCTTTCTTTTTAAGTCCAGTGATTAGCATTAGTCAGAACACAAAGTCAGAACCTAATAAGAGCTTTTTTGAGTTATGAATCAACTCGAAGGAGTGGAATATAGAGACAAGATTAGGTTTGTTCTGCATGGCCCTGAAGGGCAGAATTAGGAACAAGGGTGCAATGAAAGATTTAAACTGAAAATCAGAACTTCATATCAATGAACTGTTAGCCCAAGTAGAAAAACTGCTTTGGGAAGGAGCAGATTCCCCATTCCCAGAATCCTTTAAGCAAAGGCGGGATAACTATTGATCAGCTATTTATTATCAGTGGCATTCTTGATCATGTACGGATTGGGTGAGATGGCCTCCAAGGCCTGTGATTCTGAGAGTCTCTGTATATCTAATGAAAAACCACAGAAAGTCACAAAACAACTTTCCTTTTCACTGCCAGTGAGCCAGTCCATTGAGACCACAGTATCTCTGACACAATAGTTAGCCAATTATCTCAAGTTGGCCGTTTTGCCAATATAAAATCTATGTGTACAAAAAGGGAGAGCCACTCTTTAAAACTCTGACCTTTTGTATGCCATATTTTATTCATAATTTTCAGCTGAGAAGGTTACACTATTATTAATTCTATTTAATTGGCACTACCTATTCAAAGAGTTCACAGTAACAATGTCTAAATTTATCTATTTTATTCAAAACCTTTAAAAAATTTTTAGGAATTCACATTTCCCTTTTCCTCTAAGTTTAATAAGCATAATTAAATTGTCCTGAGATTTGAGGGCTCTATCCATTGAAGAGATAAGTAGGAAATTGTAAAAATGTCCTAGGCTTCATGCACAGGTAGTTAGAGATGAACCTAAGCAGGTCACCTAAGAATTGTTCTTTTCTCGTCTATATAATGAGGAGATTAGACTAGATGGTCTTCAAGATTTCTTCCTATTCCATAGATTTAATGATCGTATGATTTTGCAAATATGTCACAGGGGATCATGAAAATGAGCAATGTGATTCAGGATAAATCACTTAATCCCACCAAAGCTCAGTTATGTCATCTATATAATGGGAAGTTGGACTAAAGGGCTTCCGATCCTCCAATTCTAAAATTATTTTGTGGGCCAATCACACAGAACACCCATTTTAGGATGATATCAAAGTAAGGAAAATGAACCAAAGATTGACTCAAATTAGCTAAATTCTGTATACACTCTCAGGGTACTCCAAGCTTGCCCACTCCTTCCTCCTGAGTTGTTTTTTTCGCCTCAGAAAGAAAACCTGATCTTGGCTACTGATCATCTGAAAGAATAATAGGCAAAATTATTCCTGAAGGGAAATTCATGGCAGAAAAAATCAAGTCCACTCACAAAGGGATCAGATTTTGTGAATGAGTGATAGGCAAGCTTGTAGCTGCCAGCAGGACCTGGATAGTTTTGGGCAATTTCAGGGAGAGGGTCATTCTCTTCAGCATCTCTGAAACACAATCCTAGCACATGATTTAATCACTGAGCATGTATTTAATGGCTACTATGTGTGAGGCACCGGGAATATGAAGACAAAACTGAAGCTGTCACTTTCCTCAAAGAGCTGACTTTCTATGCATAGAGGAAATTATGTATACTTAGGAGAAGGAAAGAGGAGAAGGGAATAAACAGTGAAATAGAGCCATTGTCTGCTGGGCACTATATCAAGCACTGAATAGTTAGTACCTTGTTTGATCTTCATAACAATTATTATTATCATCCATATTTTATAGTTGGGGAAACCAAAGCAGACAGAAGTGATTTGTGTAAGGTCACAGCTACAGAATATTTAAGGACAGATTTGAACTTGAATCTTCCTGACTATGCCAATGATCTAACCACTGCTCTATCTAGCTGCCTCTGCTTAGCACAGTGCCTGGCACAAAATAGGTACTTAACCAGTACTAGATAATGGACTGACCATTATAACACACATATTATCTCCTTCTGTAGAAAATCACTTCTTTGGGTCTGTTTTACTTTTGTCTAAATACTTGACTGATTGACTGACTTGATTGTGAAGCAAAGGATAAATTACACAAAACTTGCTATTAATATTTGTAGAAAGAGAGAACAAGATTAGCTGTAAAGGAGGTGGGGGAGTGCTACCCAGAGCAGCCAAATCCCAAGTTTGTGGGGTAGGGAAGAAAACAGTAGGGCTGGATCTGCATTCTGAGGCAACAAAATGAGGAAATTAGGCTGTCTGACTCTGAAGCAATTTCTGTCTCCAAATATATAATCCTCTGATCCTACGAAAGAAACTCCTAAAGGAATAGAGGAATGCTTTCCAGGCATAAGGGATGGATTGTAGAGATGCTGAGGGTAGGGAGATGGGATGTGCTATTTGGGGAACAGCTAATAATTCTGTGCGGCTGAAGCCCAGAGTTCAGGGATCGAAGCAATAAGAAATTAGCCCGGCAAGATAGTCTGCAGCCAGATTGGAGAGGACTTTTGATGCTATGCTGAGGAGGAACTTGTGTTTCATCTTTAAGGCCATACAGAACCATTCCAAAATTTAGAGCAGTGAAAAGACCCAGTGAGTACTTTGACAGCCATCTGAAGGATAGACGAGAGCAGGGAGAACTGGGAAGGAAGGAGAACAGCTATGAAGGTTATTATAATCAACAGTTGAAGCAAGAAAGCAATGGGGGCCTGGGCTAGAGTGACATCCTCGTGAGCACAGAGAAGGGCAGACATGAGAGAATCTGGAGGAGCGAGAGACCATTAACGAGAGTAAATCAGGCTGAAAAGATTGGAATGACATTGTGGGTCCTATTTAAGTGACAGAAATGGCTACTTCCTAGGCAGCTTCCTAGGACTCTCTCTACCTCTGTCTCTTCTCAGTTTCTGTTCTGCTTTTTTCTCCTTCTGTTTCTACACATATACACACATACACACATGTATAGTTATGTGTATATATATATATATATATATATATATACAAACATATATGTGTGTGATTAAATATTGTATATAATTGTACATATATATGTGTGAAAGCACTATACATTATATATATTATATGTATGTGCAAATATAGATGTATATGTGTGTGTATCTATATCATTGTCTCTACATGTGTACATATTTATCTATTTATATTCATATCTATCTAGCTATATATGTGTGTATATACATGTATATATACATATGTGTGTGTGTGTGTGTGTGTGTGTGTGTAAAACCTTCAAGCTAATAGGAAAAAGCCCTTCCAGAAAGAAGGGCAATGTTTAATTTCATTCATTTTGCTGACATTAAAATTTAGACTCTTTTTAAGCTTTCTTTGTTACTGTTGTTGATTTGTTTGCTTCTACAAAGCATTTAGGAGCTTAATTAAAATCCTTTTAATGGGCATATTCTATCAAGCTTACAGTTCCTCTAGAAAAACATTTTCTTCTCCCCTTACTGAATTTTATTGTAAAAGAATCAAGAGAAAAAAATGTGAAAATTGCCATCTAAAATAAATAAAGGAAAAGCCCTTGTCTGAATTGGAATCACAGCAAGGCCAGGGATATTTTCAGCTTAATTCTCTTAGAATTAAAAACAAAACAAAACAAAACAGAACACCAAAAGGTCCAGTTTGCAGGCAGGCTGGGACTTTGATGATAAATATACAGCTCAATTTACATCGATTTTCATGGCAGCTTCTCTGACTTGGTTTCTTGTAAGTAGGATTATTAGTGGAAAGAGCAGTATGAGCACTGGGTGTGGAGTCAAAAGGGAGGACAGGACAGGTCAGGAAAGGAGAGAAGGAGGAGGAGGAGGAGGAGGAGGAGAGAGAGAGAGAGAGAGAGAGAGAGAGAGAGAGAGAGAGAGAGAGAGAGAGAGAGACAGAGAGACAGAGAGAGACAGAAACAGACAGAGGCGAGAGAAAGGGAAGAGAGAGAGAGAGAGAGAAGAGAGAGAGAGAAGAAAGAGGAGAAAGACAGAGACAGAGAGAAGAGAAAAGAGAAAAACAGAGAGAGGCAGGCAGACAGAAGAAGAATGCAGATGAGGGGGAGAATTAAAGACAGTGAGTTTTTAGCACATAATCTGATCTTCCATTTATTTGCTAACACTGTGTCTGAGTTCATCTTTCTTAGTCTCCCATAGACCTTTAGACTGGAAGCTTCTTTGGGACCTTATAAAGCCTCATAATCTTGCCAGTAGCTGAGGCTATTAGGTGCCATATGGATGCCAATGAATATGTGGTAAATACGATAAATCAATCAAGAAATATTTATCAAATATGTTCTATGAGCTAAGCCCATTCTAACAGTGATAATGATCCAGGAATGATAATATATATGTGTGTATATATACATACATATATAAATATATATTTCATATATTTGCATATCTATAATGAACTTGCGGATCAGTTAGGTGACACAGTGATGGAGCATTGGGCCTAGAGTCAGGAAGAACTGAGTTCAAATCTACTCTTAGACACTTACCAACTGTATGATTCAGAACAAATCACTTCACCCTATTTGCCTCAGTTTTCTCAGCTGTAAAAAGGAGCTGGAGAAAGAAATGGCAAACAGTATCTTTGCCAAGAAAACTCCAAATAGGTTCAAGAAGAGTTGAACAAGTATAGGACTGTGCCTGTAATTTCATTGATATAGGAAGTTCTCAGATGAAGAAATTCCCTCAAGCCAATAGAGGTCAGAATCTTTTCTGTAATTTGTAAATTTAAGAAGTTGCCTCAGTTGCACTGAGAAGTTGAATGATTTTCCTAGGCATTATAGCTAGTATGAGTGAGGAGCAAGTCTACTCAAATCTTTCTGACTTTGAGCAATTCTTTATCTAATATACAATACTACTGATCTGAAAATAATAAAAAAATATTGTTGAGGCTAGTAATAATGGTGACTTTGTGGCAAGTTTGGGATTAGATAGGGTTAAAGTGTTCACTTGCTGTGAAATCCTGTTCAGAATCTTCTCCCGGCCAGCCAGCTACTTAACCTTATCTTCCTATTGAGTGGGCAGAGATTCCCAACTCTAGTCTTAATGGCAAGATGGAGGAGGAGAGGGCAATACTCTGTTACTGACACAAAGGACCTGGGATTCACGTCCAATGGTAATAAAAATGTTGATCACAAAACTTATTAAAAGCCTTGGGGTACCATAAAAAGTCTACTCTTTGATGGACTCCAGGCTTAGGTGCTCATAAAACTAGGAGATTAATATTGACACAAAACCCCCAAATTTGAGTACTTGGCATGAGGACAAATAGCAGGCTTTGGAAGGGAATGTGGCTGTTAGCAAGTGGGAAGATGATGTAGCAGATGGCACTTTGAGGTCCGGTGTCTAGTCCAGCAGGGTATCTTGGGGAAGACTTTCAAGATTGGAAGGGAGCCTGCAGGTTAGACAGGAAGGGAAATAAAAAGGACAGGAACTGACAATTCTGTGCACAAAACAATTAAAAGATGGATACTTAGGAAGCAATGATTTCTGTCTGCAAAAACAGGAAAGTGCAGCCTCTAGAATCTGGAGCTCTTAAGTCTCCTGATTGATATTCTTTGTTTTCCTTTTCTGTACATTGGAAGTGAGACACAGAATTATATAGTGGATGGAGAACCCACATTATAATCAGGAGAACCTGGGTTTAAATTCCATTCTGGATTCAGTCTGACTATGTGGCCCTGGGCAAGTGCCCAGGCAACTCTCTAAAACTATATAGATTGTAGAGAAAGTGGTGGTCTATATCATATAGAGAGTTTTGTCACTATGATTTCCTATATCCCAACTGGTTGGGTGCCATCTGAGAAATCATTATAAAGAGGCAGCATGGTTAGAACAGTTGGTGTTTTGATCTCAGAATTAGATCATTTCTTGCACTAACTCTAGGATTCTATAAGAATTGAGAAAGATCACTGCTATTAACTTTATGACCCAAAGCATAGTATTTTTGCTTTTGTTGTTTTTTTGCTTGTTTTTTTCTTCTCATGTTTTTCCCCCTTTTGATCTGATTTTTATTGCACAGCATGATGAAAATGGAAATACATTGAGAAGAATTGTACATGTTCAATCTAGATTTAATTGCTAGCTATCTTGGAAAGGTAGAGGGAGGGAAGGAGGGAGGAAGAACGATTTGGAACACGATATTTTGCAAAGGTGAATATTGAAAACTATTTTGCATATATTTAGAAAATAAAATACTATTTAAAAAACCTTTAGGAAGCAGTTATTATAAACAGTGCTACATGAGGCTCCCTTTCTCACCCAGCCATTTGACTCTATTTAGAAAGCATCACTGGAGTCATTTTGAAAGTAATCACCGTAATGTAGAACTAGAACTCTGTAGCTCATGCTCTGCATGCATTAAAATCTCAAAGAACCAAACAACCCAGATCATTTTGAATAAAGTCTGCCTTATATTTGAATTACCAGAAAGAGCAGATAATTCTGAAAACTGAGGGAGAAAGATGACCCCACCACTCAAATGCTAGACATCATTTTGGAAACAGGAGAAGTAGTTAGGAATAACTTAAATGTTTTTTTTTCCATTGGCACATTTGTGTTGAGGATAATAAATGGTCATCATAAATGAATTAGGAGAACATTGCTTTCCATCCAGCATAAAGTGGGCCAGAACTTGGCATTTGGAATGGAACTTTCAGGTCCTGTCTGATGCCAGTAGGTTCTTTAGCCAAGATCAATAGCTAATGTCCAAAGAAGAAAAGACAGTGAGTGTTGTGAGACGGAACATGTCATTTAGAGGCATGGCAATGCGCTTCCTCTGGGGATCAATGCATAATCCAGTTACAATGTTGATGACTGTCAATTGCAACTGATTCTAAGTGTCAGATTTGGAGGGAGATAACGGTCTCCTCTTAAGACCAGCTAAATTTTAAGTGAATTCTCTAGTCTTTAGAGTGATTGTTTTCACTATGGCAAAAATAACCAAGCTCTCTATATAAGAAAACAGAAAGAACAATTATTTTGGAGTCAAATTCAATTCCTGGTTCTTTTCATTGTATATATTCCACGTACATAGTTATTTTCATGCTATTGCTCTCATTAAATTGTGAACTTTTACCTTGAGAGACTAATGTGTTTTGGCTTTCTTTGTGTATTTCTGCCTTTATTTTCCCAGAATGCTCTAGGAACCCATTACAGTCACCTACCTTCACAGCTTCCCAGAGTTTTTCTCCCAAACATAAGGAGCTAAGACACCCAAGTTGTGTTTCCAACTTATAGCATATTTCCTTGCATCCAGTAATTCCTTAATGAATGCTTGTTGACTTATTGATTTGACTTACTGACTGACTAAGATCAACTCAGTATTATGACCTCCTGAGTTTCCTTCTCCTAGCCCTCCAGCTAGGACCATTGTGTAAATGTTCAATTTGACTCAAGTGATGGGACTAATCCAGCCCCAGACATAAAAATATATAAAGGTCCCTGGATCTATAGTTAGAGAGTCAGGGACATGACATCAGCCTTAGTGCTGACCTCGCTTTGACTTTTTACTCTAGATTTAGTAACTGGATCTTTTTCATATTTCTCATACTCAAGTCCCTCTCCCTTCTGCCTGGCTGCTGGTGCCTGTCTCTTGTTGCCCTCATGGAACAAGATTTTTGTGCCTGAATTTTTTGTTTGTTTCCTAGTTGGGACTCTACTTCCTCCCAGAATTGGGTCCAGTTTCATTCTTTTTTGTCCCTCCAGAGAGTTATAGCCTTGCCCTAAAAGTAGATTAGTTTCTTAGCCCTGAACTGTCTCCCTCTCACTTGCCACAAGAACGTCTGCTGGCCTCCACCTCTGCCTGCTTCCTGTTCTCAGAGCCCCCTTGACACCCTTTTCTTCCCACAAGCCAAAGTGCCCATCTGTTGCCTGCTGACAGACTTCTTGATGATTTCTACCCACCTGCCTGGTTTCCTCTTTTTGAATGTTGCTAAGCTGTACCTAGACTGCCTGCCTTGCATTGTTTAGGTTGGTGTAGCTCTCTGCTGACTGCGCTCTACTTTGCACTTCTGACAAGAAGGGGTGACAAAGAATGAAAGAAAGAAAGAAAGAAAGAAAGAAAGAAAGAAAGAAAGAAAGAAAGAAAGAAAGGAAGGAAGGAAGGAAGAAGGAGGGAAGGAAGGAAGGAAGGAAGGAAGGAAGGAAGGAAGGAAGGAAGGAAGGAAGGAAGGAAGGAAGTAGGGAGGGAGGGAAGGAGGGAGGAAGAAAGGGAAGGAGAGAGGGAGGGAAGGAGGGAAGGACAGAGGGAGGAAGGGAAGGAGGGAGGGAGTTTCCCTCACAAAAAAGAAGAAAACATTGTGGAGTATAACAAGAACTGAATGTTTTGCTCAAGCTACTTTTTTGGGGAGTGGGGGGAGATCTATTCATTCAAATCTGCTTAAGTCCATATGTAAAGGGGCAGATATGGCGACAGAAAACATCAGACTGTAAGCTAAGGACATTTTACTGGTTAGCTTCGGTCTTCCCTATAGTTTGCTCCTATTTCAGTTTTACCCTGAATCCAACGTCACAAATTCAGAATCTTCAAATGGGGATGGACTTCTGAAGTCACCTAGTTCTATCAAAGACAACAGCCAGGATAGCAGCATTTACACGGTGCTTTCAGATTTGCAAATCATTTCATATACATTATCTTATTTCATCTTCACACAGCTTTGTGAGCTAGCTTTTGCTATGCTCCTCATTTTATAGATGAGGGAAAGAAAGGTGAGAGAGATGCAGTGAGTTATCTGTGGGCACATGACTGGGGAGTCTCTGAGGCAACATTTTAATTCTGGATTTCCTGACTTGGAATCCAGTACTCTGTCTCCTTAGAAATTGAGATGGGTTCTTCCATTAGAAGATAATCAACATTAACAGCAATATCGATTTAGATAACACTTGAAGATTAGCAAAATACATCATCTCATTTGATCCTGACAACAACCCAGTGAGGCAGGTGGGTTCACTATCTCTGATTTATTAGTAGGCAACCAGGTTTAGAAAGTAAGTGACTGGTCCAAAGTCACACACGTAGAGAGTTTCTGAGGTACAATTTCATCCCCTATCTTTCTGACTCCAAGCTCAGTCCCCTGCTATCGCCTAACTAAACAAATATCCCCTTTCCAACAATCCCAACAAGTGGTCATCTCACTTTTTGGGAAAGATCTGCTATAAGACTTTATTCATTAAATGAGACTATCATTCCATTCGTGAATCTCTCTATCTTTCCTTACATTGTTTTGAATTCTTTTTTTTTTTTTTTTTTTTTTTTGCTGGAACAATTGAGGTTATGTGACTTGCCCAGGGTCACACAGCTAGAAAGTGTTAAGTGTCTGAGGACAGATTTGAATTCAGATCTTCCTGACTTCAGGGCTAATGCTCTATTACTGCGCCACCTAGCTGCCCCCATTGTTTTGATTTCTTGAACCCATTAAATGAAATATATTACACACTGATATCCCTCTCATGGTTGGGAGCTGTATCCTACCATGGAACCTAAATCTGCCACTCTAATTTCCTCCCATTGGCCATTAGTTTGGCCTTTTGAAGCCAACCACCAGGACACTGATGATCTGCTATCAGATTCATTTAGAAACTAGTCTCACTGAATACATCAAGGCATAAAAGCCATCATGTGAGTAAAAACATATTTTTGAGGTGTTGAACCTCAAAAGTATGTTTCTACTCATGTGATTTTTCTTTGCATGAGAGAGGACTCGATTATTACACAAAGAGGGCTAGGAGCCGGGGTACCATCGCCAAGCCGGCAATGATAAATATTGAAATAGAAGAGGTTAGTGGGCGGAGGGGTTCTTTCGTAAATAGTTTTACTGCATCAGCGAATGGTTGTAGGAGGCCATAGGGTCCTACAATATTTGGTCCTTTTTGGAATTGTATATAACCCAGCACTTTGCATTCAATAAGTGTAGATTACAGACTAACAGATGGTCAGCAACAAAGAGTCCTTATTTTACCGGCACGAAGAAGGTGTTTAATAATATTTATTGGTTGATTGACTTTATTGATTAGTGTGATCTTGGGTGTTGCTGCATCTCTTGGGTCTCATTTTGCTTTATCTTTAAAAAAGCAGGTTTTGATAAATTGACCTATGAGGTTCATTCATTTGGTCTCTAAATTCTATGTTCCTTCCCTAAACTTATGTGAAATCCTTGAAAATCCAAACCTTTTCTTAGCTGTTTGTTTTCTGTTCTTTATTAGAATTCTGAGGCCGTCTCCAAAAGCTAGAAACTGAAATTCACTACTGTCCTAGGATGGAGCAAAGAACTTCCAAGCAAAAGAATTCTGGCTGATTCTAACAACGACCCCCATGCTGACTAGGGATTACACCACTTGCTCATTTTGGTTCTACTTTAGTTGCTTAACTCAGAAAATAGGGAGCAAATGTTAACTCTCGCTAATGACTTCATGGGATTTTAATGAAGAATGGGGATCCACAAAGCAAATTTCAAGCTATCTGAACATTCTAGTACAAAAAAGAAGTCTCCTATGAATCTGGGAGGATAAGTAAAACTGTGTCATTATCTACTTCATGCCTCATGGATGCTGTTCTTGGCATATTTTTGTTCAAATTAAAGTGTATTCTTAAACTCAGATGAGAATCCAATTGTCCTTTTGAGGACTCTTTCTGTTCACCAAAAGATGGTCTGAAAAATTGAAGAATGGGACACTTGACCTCAAACAGATCCTGGTTTTAACTCCTTCTAATGTAAGATTTATGTAGACATGAGAAATTTACCTAATTTCTCGATGCCCCAAGTAAATCTACGAGCTAATGCAGAGCTTTTGGTCTGCATAAGTGGGGGGTAACTTATATACATTTGTTTGGCTAGCCACCTTTGATGTGTCCTTGGTGAAACTGTCTGGGGCATTTTGGAAAATATTGATATTGTGAAGGAAGCCATCGAGTCCTACTCTTTCAATTTACAAATGAGGAAACTTAGACCTAGAGAATTAAAGTGACTTGTCCAAAACCATATAGATAGTAAATAACAGAAGTAAGATTTGAATTCATATATGCTTGGTTCCAGAACCAGTAATCTTCCCATAATACCTTGCTTTGTGTTTTTCATTATATACATTTTAAGCCACTCATAGTCAACAATCTATATTTAATATATCCTCACAGTTGATCATACCATTTGATGCTCTAGTAAACCTATGCTTGATGGGTAGTTATCAATGGTAGTAAGCCAAGAATATTACCTAAGCTTCTTATACAACCTCAATCTCTATAATACTCTCAATTTCCAATGATAAGGAGACAGGACTGTTCTCCTAAATAAATATTGCAGATCACTTTATTATTCTCTGAAGCACAAAAATATTGTAAACCTGACTTTCTCAACAACTATATATTTTCATGGAGGCAAAGAAATTCTTCTAATGGAAGAATCCATCCCAACATCTAATCAGTCCTAATAGAGTAATTTTCCATCACTTAATTAGATCGTATTTCTTTTATGTACTCTTGTACTCAATCAGGGCTTGTGGGTACTTTCTGGAGCCATTTTAGAAATGCACAGTATCACCATTTTGATTCACTTTAGTTCCAGAACACTCAAGATAGGATCACTAAGGACCTATCAACAGTGTCTAGCCAAACAAATGCCATTTAATAGAATATTTCTTCTCTTGGGGCCCTAGAGGTTTCCTACTTGCATAATTACATCCTGCAGTTGTCCATACGGAGTGAGAATGCAGTTACTAGACTGTACAATAAAATAAGACAAACCAGACCAAACCAAACGTTCTGATTTTAACATGTCTACTTGATAGCTAGGGCTTTGAGCTCTATGATACAAGTTGATAGTATTTTCCCCTCTACAGTTTCCTTTTTTTAACCTAGCCTTAAATCACTGAATAGGTATTGCTTCAGAGAAACTGAGACTTGGAAAATATCTTAGCTTAAAAAGGCAAGGTCTCCCACTGCACTGGGGATCATGTCCAGTCCTTCTGACCTATGTCGTAACACTGAATTTAGATGTCCCTAGAGGAGAAAGTGATGCTGAGGATTTTACACAGCCCAGTACAATTCACTTGCAAGCCAAAGCATCACTCTCATAATGTCATTGGTACCCTTTGAAAACAAAGGATGGACTGTAATGTATCTTTTAGGAAAGTATTGGTCTGACCCTTTAGATTGTGAGCTCCTTGAGGGCAGAGTCTATTTTTGCCTCTCTTTGAAGCTCTGGTGTTTAGCACAGTGCCAGGCACATAGTAAGAATTTAATAAAGACTTATTTATTGATGGATGAGGGCAGGTAAGGGAGTGGGGCACACTGTGCAACAGTCAAACAAGCACATAGAAATGTTCACAAGGGGAAAGTTAAATGACTCCCATATTGTGGTGGACATTTCTTTGGGCTGATTGGGGAATTCATTAACAACTCATTTGCTACCACTGTTTTGTTAATAAATAATATAGCTCAATATAATTCCTTAATTATGATTAATTATCCACCACACTATTTGGAATGTGCCACTAAATTCTCTGGATTTCTCTACCTGCACCAAAGAATTTCGTTCTAGGGATTTCAAAGACCACAGTTCATCTCTGATCCTCCTTGTCATTCAACACTCTCTGAGGAATATGTGTTCATTAAAAAAAAAAAAAAAACTGGGAAGTATAATATTCCTGCACTCAAAATGTAAATAGATCCCATTTTTCAAAGAAGGATAATACTCACTAACAAGAACACATTAGTGAGTATTATCCTTCTTTTCTTTCTACCATTAAGATCATTTACAATATAGAAAATCTGACCATATTCAAGGAAATTTCTTGTTAACTTTCAAAGATTGCTACTCATACCAGTAGAGTAAGAAGACTAGATTGAGACATCTTTGAGATCCTTCCTAGTTCTAATATTCTCTGATTCTCTATATTTCTTCCCAAAGGCTAAAGACCATAATGGGAGAAGTCCTATGTAGCATGAATTACAGTCTTCAGAACAGAACTGATCACTAGTCTCCCACGTGAGAGATATGGCTGTATCATGTTTCTCAGATGGTCTTAACTGTGGTGTCTACTACCACATGTAGCTGGCAGAACTAGCCTTCCAGCATGTGATCCAGCACTCTATTGATGAGAAGAACACAGCTTTACAGCTTTCTCTGATGAACATAGAAAGGTGATCTCAAGCAAGGGAAATAGGTAAAGGATTGCTCTAAAACTGAAGTTCCCAACATGGGACTGGAGATCTTAGAGGAGACAGAAGGGAAGGTAATGAAGTTGTTGCAAAGGGTTTCAGGATCTTTATCCTCATCCTGCTTCCTAAGTATTGCATTTTTTATTTTTATTTACCTCCAAAAATATGCAGTGTGACAGTATTATAAATCAACAAACATAACTTCTGTACATTGAATAAATAATATGTTGTATTTACACATATTTATTGGCCCTTTTCAAATCTAGACATATGTGATTATGTTGTGAAAGACCAAATTCATTCAAAACTGTTGCCAAATTCAGAGTAGATTTCTATTATCGAGTATTTTCTCAATCAACTGATTCTCATCACATACCTTGTATCCTATGGGGTTTCTAAATTCCAAGTCATAAAAGAAGAGCTCTCACACCCTAAAATAGGGGTCCTTCTCAAAAGGCTTACCCGAGCATATTGCTTAGTGATGCAGCATAAATGCTGACCAGGTCTGCTTCATACCCAGAAGTATTCTGCATCTTGCTCCTTGACCATGTCAGCAACTTCTGTCATCTCTCTCCAGAAAGAACAGTCACCAAGATTAGTGAAAAGTAATTGAAATATTTCTCAATTTGCTCAAAATCAGTCTGGGATGATATTTGTGAGTTTCCAACTCCCTCACTGTATAATTAAGGAAACTGAGGCAAAAGGAGGTTAAGAGGATTGTCCAAAGTCCCCCAAGTAGTTCATGTAAGAGGCAAGAGTAGATCTGAGGTTCCTTGATTGCAGAATCGGTGTTATTTCCATTACATCATTCTCTGACCATCTGTTGTGTTGCTACTCATGTATTCCCCCATCCCTCCATCTCTTTATTCCAATCAACAGTCACCAGAATAACCTTTCTAAAAGAGAACTGATTGCATCTTTCTCCTGAAAAGTCTTTAAAAGCTTCCCATTGTCAACCAAATAATTCAAACCCCTTCCCTTTGCAAAGTCTCTTGTTGACTTCCATTTCTGCCTAACCTCACACCATTTCCCATAAACTGAGCCACAACAAAACTGACCTCATAGACGGTTCCCTGAATTCCTCCTACTCCTCCACCTTTTTTGTTTGCTTTCGTGCCTTTGATTGTATCATTCCATTTAAAATATTTCAAGTTTCAAATACTACTTTCCAAATATCATCTCATTTTATCCTTATCACAACCCAGAAAACTAGTTGCTATTATGTTCCCTATTTCATGGATGAAGAAACTGAGGCAGATGAAGCTTAATTGACTCGCCCATGGTCACAAAGCTACAATGTGCCTGACTCACAATTTGAAGGAAAGTCTTCCTGGTGCCAAGTTCAGCACTCTGACCATTATGTTACTCATGGCCATACCCAGAATCCTCTTCCTCTTATATCTATCTGTTGAATTCTTATATCATCTTTCATGGTCCAGTTTGGAAGCCTCTTCTAATTTAAAACAGTTCAGTAGCAGAAAGTGAGCTATGAGATGATGAATCTTTGGTGGGGGGGCTCTTGTGAAATCATTTGAGGAGACAGAAAGGTTATGATCTGGATTAGTGAAGGGCATGTCGATACAGATGAGCTCATGAATTTAGAAATAGTGAGTAAATAATAGAAAAGGGCAGAGAGACAAGGAAAATTCTAATTTCACATAGGGGAATTCCAACAAGCTTTCCATTGGAGAGAAAACATTCTTTTTTCCAAGACTTTCCCCACATTGATTAGGTTTCTTCCTGCATATAATTACTTTGATCCCATGAACCTATATACAAATTTCTTTTTTTTTTCAAATACAACTGTAATAAAAAATAATGTTCTTCAGGAGATAATTCCTCCAACTTAGCATACAAATATTCTAGAAGGATGTTAGAATAGATGCTTAAGAAATGACTTTTTAAATGAATGATTTGTGGTTAGGGAAATATATCTGTGACCTTGCACATGATTGTTTCAAAAATAAATCAATTATTGAAAATCATCTCAGATATTTTTATTAATTGTATCTCTCTGTTCCTCCATCATCATAGTTATTGGAATTGAGTGACTCAGCTAATGGTCATTGATGTTCCAACATATTAGTAAATTGGGCATATATTGAATCTTCTGTCTAGGCCTATTGTTTTCTTTAATGAAACTGTCTTCATCATTTGTTCTTAGAAGATCAAATGCGTGTTTAAATTAATAGTCAGTCTTGGGAAGAAAAGAGTAAACACAAGTTAAATCTTTCACTTTCCCAGATCCCATCAATATTGTTTTGACGTCCTCTTAATCCCTGATGAAGGTAGAAGCCCATAAAGTTAAATAAACCTTTAGATTTCAAAGAGAATTGTCAACATAACTGTAATCCAGTAATTTACCAATCCTTAATGGATGTGGTCCATCGAGGAATAAATACATGTGTCAGCAGAGTATGTGTGTGGTGTGTGGTGTGTGGTGTGGTGTGTGTGTGTGTGTGTGTGTGTGTGTGTGTGTGTTTGTGTGTGTGTATGTGTAGGGTAACTAGGTATTGCAGTGGATAAGATGCTGGGCTTGGAATCAAAAAACAACCTCATCTTCCTGATTTCAAATTTTCTCTCAGACACTTACTATGTATATGACCCCGGGACAAGTCCCTTAAACTTATCTGTTCAGGTTTTCTCATCTGTAAAAATAAGCTAGAGAAGAAAATGGAAAACCACTCCAGGATTTTTGCCAATAAAACCCAAAATGGGATCGTGAAGAGTGAGACATATCTGAAAAGACTATTCAATGTTATGCTAAATGGATAAATTAGCTATACTTCTTACCTCACTTTAGGGGTACAACTTATATTTTGAATTAGCCTACTCAAGGCATAACATCTAAAGGCATGGTGCAAGTTATGAAAGCCTTAGCTTTCTGGGAGAGAGGAAGCTTCATTGGATTTGTCTTGATGTTTGAAAAATGCTTACCCTGTTTATAACAAATTGAGTGCTAATATATAAATTACAGTGTTTTCTGCTCCTGGATTTTAGAAATATGAAATTAATGCTCTTCTCTCTGTTTTCAATGAGTAGTCACTATCCCTTAAATCCAAACTCACTTGTTCCAGAGCTAAAATCCCCAAGACAAACCACTCCTTTCTGTCATTCCTAACTATGATTTCTAGGAAGCGAATTTCTAAATTTGTGTCTCTTGAGTTGGTTCTTTACAAAATGAACAACAAAAATCTTTATTAAATATATGATAATTCTTCTTTCTCCTCCTTTCTAAAAAATAAAAAATGAAAAAGAAAGAATGTAGCATAGCCATGCTCTTAGCCAAGAGTCAACTGGACCTAACTGGAAGCCATATTTCACCATAGATTGCTCTATTTTTTTTATATTTATATTTATATATATATTTATATTTTTTTATATTTATGTCAGTCTCACAGATCCATTCTCCTGTCCACTTTTAGATGTGCATCAACAAGTTCTTCTCTGCTATTCTTCTTTATTCTTCTAGCAATACAAAGAGAGATATGTCTTCCTGGACCCATGTCAGATTGGGTAAATCATAAAGAAGGCATAACTCACATAGGAGATAGGAAAAAAAGGAGACATGTACTTATCAAGCACCTACTATATTACAGGCAGCTCTTTACAATTGTTAGCTTATTTGATCCTCACAACCCGGTGAGATAGATGCTATTATGATCCCCATTTCACAGATGAAAAAATTCAAGCAGACAGATTAAGAGATTTACCTAGGGTCACATAGCTAATAACCATTGGAGGCCAAATTTAAACTCATCTTCCAGACTCTAGGTCCAGCTCTCTCTCTCTCTCTCTCTCTGCCACACTTAGCTGCTAAAGCATGGTGGGTATGAAGTTCTCTGGCTCACCAGGTTCTGTAAGTGTACCAATTGGGGTACCCTTGAATTTAACTCATGACTTGTGTGTGCTGCTAAAGCAGGGATAAGTGGTCAGAAAAGATCACCACCTCTTCAGGTGATGTCTTCTGCTGATTTTTGTTTCAGTATGTTGCATTTACAAGATGGAAAAAGCATCAGGTAATGGGAAATCCATCCCTACCATCACTAAAGTGTCTTCTTTCTCCCCATTTTGTGCCTACACATTTGTATTTTCTCCATTTTGATATGTTTATCAGCTCCTCCCACATGTCCTTTGTACTGTATCAAAACACCACTCACCCATCCCTCTATTATTCCTTACACAACTGACCATCTCCAGTTTGCTCCCTCAGAGAGTTTGATTACCTCAGAATTTACCATATCATTTCTATTATTGACATTGGCAATGAAATAAGCCTGCCTTCATTGTGGATAGAAAGCTTTTCTCATGTCCAAGATCTGTGGTACCTGCAAATTGGTGGAGGGAACCAGAGAGGGAGTCAATTTAAAATTAGGAAGCAATGGGAAAAAAGTCTTGAACCAGTTGAAGGAGTTCCTTACTAGGCTTCTCCAAAGGTAGCCAAAAGAAAATTTCAATACTAGGTCCACTAATGATTGCTATATTAAGGATAGAGTAGGAAAAGTATCTATATTATTTCTGAAACTTTATACTTTTATAATACAGTTTTGTTGTATTTTGCATTTAATTGATGGAAAAATCCTTCAAAAACAACAATAAAACTCTCGTCTTCTTTCTTTGAAGTGTTAAGAGTAGGAAAGGGTGGAAGTACCTCTCTAAGAGACTTTTTCTGCCATACTGAAGAAATCTCTTCACTCCAGAAGCTCATCCCATTTTTATGTTACTTCTCACAGAAGCATCTTCATTCCCTTATTTCTCTGTCTCTGTAGCTATCTCTCTATGAGAGAGAGAGAGAGAGAGAGAGAGAGAGAGAGAGAGAGAGAGAGAGAGAGAGAAGGAGAGGGAGATGGAGAAAGAGAGGAAAGGGAGTGGGAGGGATCATCTTTCTGCTTGTATTTAAATTCCTCATACTCAGCACATAGTTTTTATGCTTCTTATGTTTCTTGACTTGGACTTGGGACAGGAAAATCTTATGGACACTGGAGTATCTTTAGAAGCCAAATGTGATTGTGACATCTGGCCTCCTTCATTCTTGGGACGGTGCTGGTGAATGCTCATTTTGTGCTCACTCTCCCCTACCCCCATCCTATCCAAAGTGAATAGGGCCTATGTCTATGCTGGTGCTTATGGATCAAAGGGAGAAAAACTACCTGGAGAAAAGGTTGTGATTCAAAGAGTGGTTACAATTGTAGTCCCAAGCTTTAGTTTTCAGTGAAGAAAGACTGGGCAGAGTAGGTCAGGTACTACAGGATGTATTAGGAACTCCAGGAGCCACCTCTCCCTGTGAGAAGCTGTCTTTCCACTCTGTGTCTAAGAGAGGTAAGGGAGGGGAAGAGTGGACAAAGACAGATAAATGATGTCTATGAAAGAATACCAAGGAACTTCTCAAGAGAAAGAGCCATCGAACAACTTTGGAGGGATCAACAGAGAAATTTTCTGGAGGAAGACAGCTGATTGATACTTGGGAAGAAGCTTGGGCTTCTGTGAGGTCCAGGTGACAAATACCTTATTAAAAATAATGAGCAAGTGTTTTCTTTAGAAAAATAAAATTAGAGTAGATTCAGGAGACACTTCTAAACTAGTTAAAAATAATTAAGAGATGATTTCTAAGGCCAATTAAAATTTGAGCAGATGCAAGCTAGTCTGTCTACCCTGAAGGTGGGAGTGGAGGAGACACATGGACAGAAACAGCTTAGACAACTGGTGAATTCATCAGTACTAGCATAAGGTGCCAAAAAAATTGTACTGTCCGTGGTGTGCATTTGGTCTAGCTCTTATGTTTGGTTTCCTCCTGGACTCCTGAGGTCTCCTTACCTACGATGGGGGTCTCTGTCAAGACTGCCTCAGGAGTTGATGTAAATAAGCTTTTATTGAATCCCACTTGAAAAGAATCTGTGTCTATCCCTAGAACAGTGGGCAACTCAGGGCAGTTCTTGTTTATTCATTGATCCAATACAGCACAAAGTGTGTGGTCTTGATGATAGATAACATTATTAAGTAGAGGATGTGGCTCAAGAGTCTGATCCAAAGTGAAGTTGTTAAGAGCACAAAGTCAAATGAGCAGGAGACATCTATTAAAGATGCCAGGAATTGAGGTTTGGACCAAATTCTGCTAGTTTATATTTTCATTATTTTCCCAGATTAAGGGCAAATTTGAAGATGACAGAAAGCTAACAGAGAGGATACCAAAGTCAGGATATCAAAGTATTTTAAGGGATGGCTGTAGAAGAGGAACTCAACTATTTTACTTTTTATTAAAAGGCAGAAGGAAAAACGAGAAGAAAATTTATAGAGGTAGATGAATAGTTAAAATCTGTCTCCAACTAATCAGAAATCACTAATTGAAATTTTTTGTCTATCTACTCTTACTGTTGTTCAGGTCACTTCAAATACCTCTGAGAAAGGTACTTTTCACCTCCTGCTGAATCACCCTTTCCCTCCAGGTTCTTAATCTCCTCAGCACAAGAGATTCTCAGCTTGCTACCTCTTATTCCTTTCAATAACTTAAATTGGATTTTTTCTGGAACACAGTGACTCACTGCCAGCTTAAAAGGTAAAACTCACCTAGTTTCCCTTATGAAATCAATATGTCTTTAAAAACCTTAATCAGTATTCAATTAGCCACATGATCTCTTTCTGTCATGTCCTTCTCCTCTCTGCCTCTCTTTCTCTTTTTCTCTCGCTGTCTCTGTCTTTCTGTGTCTCTGTCTTTCTTTGTGTCTGTCTCTGTCTCTCTCATTTGACTTTCTTAAGGTTTAAAATGGTTTCATATAAATGAGCTGAGGAACCATAATTCTCTGCTACTCAAAATTCTCAGCCTCTTATTTGTGCCATCATTTCTCCAGGTTTTCATAACTAAAAGTTATTCTTTGCTTTTTAAACCATCAGTTTGTTCACAAATAATGAAACGTCAACCTACCTCCTTCAGAAGATGATTTAAGTCTATATATTTAATCATTTTCCTACCAAACCCAATATAAAACTATTTCTTCATACACCTATTTTAAAAGGTTTTATCAGAGCAAAGTTCTTTTCCTACTCCTTTTAGAAACCAAAATGATCATCTACGACAGAAATAATAACTTACTTCTTTACTAGGTAAAAATAACTTATTTTCTTTAAAAAATATTTTTTCTAACAATTTTGGCACTAAAATGATCCATATAAAAGGCCAGTTAAGGGATAGTACCTTATGCTTAGAATTCCTCAAAAACCTCAGTTCATTTTGGACATCAATACTCCTGATGCTATTGCTGCAGAACTGCACCATATTTCAGTATTCATCCTCATACTTACTGTTGCTTCTATTTTCTGTACATACTATTTTAAAATATGAGATGATTGATAAGTCCCTGGTGCTGCCTCTACATTGGTCTCTTTCCATAACTCCCCCTCTACTTCCTCTTCAGAATTACTTCTTTTTATTTGTTTGCAAAATTGTATTCTTGAAAACTTTTTATTCCTTCTGAGCTTATTTTCCAACAACTACTTAATGCTTATTTTTTTTCCTCTCTAGTTGCACCTCCTTTCATCCTTTATGTTCTATAAATCCAGATCCAAGTTGCTCTCTCTGGATATTATAGGAATAACCATGATCACATGGTCACAGAATTGAAAAAAAAAATCTCATAAGCTGCCAAGTCCAATTCTGAATGAGAGTAACTGAGTAACACTTCCCCAAGGAGAAGTCTTCCAAGCTATATTTGAAGATCTCCATTGAAGGGGAACCTCTCAAGGCAGGCCATTCATCTTCTAGATACCTTTAAAAGGTAAAACCTTATATTGAATGTCATTCTCTACGATTTCTATCCAGGGTTCCTAGTTCTTTGTTCTGGGGCCAAGCTGTCTGATGTCTTTTCCACAGTGTGTGACAGCCATTCACATGCTTAAAGTCAGCTACAAGGTCCCTGCTGAGTCTTTTCCTCAAGTTTAGCATTCCCAGTAGCATCAGCTGTTCTATTTTGGCACAATTCTTATACTGTCAATATCCTAGTCTTTTTTCTGGTTGAACTGAAATGACTGGCCTTTCTAAAGTGTCTCTGACCGGAGAATGGCAGGAATACCCCCACCCCTCCATTTTGAATACTATATCTCTGTGAATGAATCTTAGGATAACAAACACTAGATTCTTCTATGGTTTGTGATTTGTTAAGCACTATATGATCGAGAGAAAAGAAGAACAAGAACAACAAGAACAAGAACAACAAGAAGAACTAGAACAACAAGAACAACAAAAAGAACAAGAACAAGAAGAGGAACAAGAAGAAGACAGTGATGATGATGATGATGATGATGATGATGATGATGATGACTATATGTGAGATCAGATCCTTCCCTCAAAGAACATACAGTCCATTTGAGGAAGTACAAGGAGACATACAAATTCATGTAAATATGACAAATGTTCCAAGAAATTGCCAATAAATGGCATTACAATACAGTGGGGAAGAATTCTGGTTCTGGAAACATAAGAGCTGAATATAAATCCCTCCTCAGATGCTCATCTCATGTAAATTGCTTCACAGGGTTTCAAATTCCTCAATTATAGATGGTACTATATAAGCCCTGAAGTTCCTTCCAAATGCAACTGTAGGATCTTATGTGATTAATTCTATGCATTATGAACACAGATTTCATGGGACAGAAATATCTCTTGGGCCTGGAGAGGTCAGGAACAGCTTTGCAGAGCTAAGTGTTGGCATCCGAAGCTAAAAGAAGGCTAGGATTTCAAAAGGTGGACAAAAAGTAAGGAAGAAAATAATTCAACAGTCAGAGACAAGATTTGAAAAGGAGGGACAGGGCATGCTTTGGGAGGCTAGAGTAGCTAAAATAGATTTCCTATATATAATTTCTACCTAACTCTGACCCATCACTGCATCCCAAGATGAAATAAATTTGTAGGGAAAGGAGGATGAAGTGTCCTGCTTTTAGGTCTTCGCTAAGGTGACCTATTGTTGGGAGAGGGAGGGGAAGTAGAAGGAGAGCTGTGATTTATGCCTGCTTTTCTTCAATGTGCATCTGGCTTCTTCCTGCTAAAAGTAATTTCCTTCCAGAATTTCATTCTGTATAAGCTGTTTCCTCTTTCTGAGCTTTCATTTCCTCATCTGTAAATTAAGAGGGTTAGACTAGATAATCTCCAAGGACCCTTCTAACTCCCATTCCATACATTTATGAATCTTGCCAGCAAAATGATTTTTACTCCTTTGGGGTAAAGGTTAAATGTCATTTTCCCTAAATGTCTCTTTCTTCTGATGCATGCCATCATCTGTCACTGTGACAGAATAGAAGCTTAGTTTGCTGTGTCACAATTCTAAGCTTCTAATGTTCATGGATTTAGATGTGAAAAAGATCATCATCATAACACTTTTGTACTTTTATTTTATTTTTTTAAATTCAAGCATTTCTTTTCATTCCCTTCCATTTTCTCCTACCCAGTTGTAAAAAAGAAGAAAACTCTTATTACAAACATGCATAGGTAATTAAGGGAAATCTATAGCTCCATCAGCCATGACCACAAATATCTGTTTCTTTCTGGATCTTGAGCCTATCATTCTTCTCTCACAAGATGGGTGACCTGTTTCATCATCAGTCCTCTAGAATCATGGTTGGTCATTGCATTGATCAGAGTTGTTTACTTTTTCAGACTTTTGTTTATACAATGTGGTTGGTATTATGTAAACTGCCTGTTTGGCTCTGCTCACTTTGCCTCACTTCATAAAAATCTTTCCAGACTCCTCTGAATCCATAATTTTTTATATCACAAAAATATTTCATCACATTTGTGTACTGTGATTTGTTCAGTCATTTCTCAGTTAGTGGGCAGTTCCTTAGTATCTAAATCTTTGCCCACCATAAAAAGAGCTGTTATACATATTTTGAATTTATTGATCCTATTATTCTTTCTTTGATGTTTTGGAGCATAGGTCTGATAGTGATATTGATAGGACAAAGGGTATATCATTTAACAACTTTGGGGGTATGGTTCCATATTGCTTTCAAGAATGGGTGGACCTATCCAGGACTCCACTTATAGTGTATTAAAATGCCCATTTTCCTTTAGCAACTCCAAAATCTATCATTTTTTCTTTTTTTTATTATTCTTAACAAACTGATAGATATGACAGAAGTTCAGAGTTGTTTTTCAAATGGTTGTGTATAGCTTAGGCTTACTTCTTTGGAAACTCCTTGTGTATATTCTTTGACCATTTATCTATTGAAGAATAGTTCTCACAATATTAATCATAATAACAGTTTGCATTTATATACCAGTTTAAGGTTTGAAAAGCACTTTATCTACCTCAGTGAATTTAATCCCTATAGCACCCTGAGGAAAGTATTATAATTGTCTCAACTTTACAGATGAGGAAACAGATTCAGTGAAGTTAAATGGTGCCCCAGGGACATACAACTATTAAGTGCCCAAGACAGGATCCAAAACAATGGCTTCCTTTGGCTACGTCCATCACATTTTCCCTATCATCCTCTATCATTTGGCAGTTGAAAAAAATTGAGGATTTGAGAAATTCAGTTTACCCAGAAGGCAAAAGTATCAGGACTTGGATTTGAACAAAGATTTTCTGGCTTCCAATCCAGCATTATTTTTCCAATGTTCCACATTATCTTCTATACTTCATCATGTGTCCGGTGCCTACAATAGGAAATACTAGGTAGATCCTAAGTGCCATTGTCAAGAAAGCACTGGATTTAGAGTCAGCAAGACTCATATTCCTGAGTCCAAATCTTGCTTCAAACACTTCCTAGCTGCGTGAACCTGGGTAGGTCACTTAATCCTGTTTGCCTCAGTTTCCTCATTAGTAAAATGAGCTGGAGAAGGAAATGTCATTGTTGTGTCTTTGCCAAAAAAAAAAATCCAAATGCAGTCACAAAGAGTCAGACACAATTGAAAATGACTCAAAAACAACCATGACAATCTCCAGTCATGGTATTAGAACATGCTTGACCCTCATGCCAGCTGAGCATCAGAAAGCTTCCCACATTGATTCCCTCCCTAACATCATTCTTGCTCATGTCCTTCTCAACCCTTACGTTGGCATATAATGAATCATATTACTGACACTTGATTGATCTTATTTTTTAAGATTTCTAGAAGAATCAACAACTGCCTCCTCTACCACACAATGTTTGTTATTCATTTCATGAATGATATTCTAGAAAGAAAAATGGAACCAGTCAATGAACCTGAGTTCAAATTTCAGGTTTCTTAGTTACTAAGTATGTGATCTTAGGGCAGTTACTTAAACTCTTTGTTTCCTTAATTATAAAATGCAGGGGTTGAACTATATGACTTCTGAGATATCCTCCAGTTCTAAATCTAGGATCCTGTGGCCTGCTCTTGAGAGTAGTAAAAAGACTTGTCAATAGAGCTTGTCGATAGAGATGCTTTAGTTGGAGTTTGAACTCTGTTTACTGTCAGGATGAGAGTAGAAAACTGGATTCAACTTGTGATTTAATTGGCATAGGACATTTTGGGATAAGGAAACTCCCTCTATTAATGTAGGTCAACATGAGAGAAGGGGCCAGGAATCCATTGATAGTAGAAGACAAAAGCTGGACTCTTGGACTCACATCTTCCTTGTTCCGATGTTCGCACTCTGTTCATGCATCTTCCAGCTCAGTAGTATGTACGTATGTATGCTGGGCAAATCCCTGACTCTCTCTGAATCCCCCTTTCCTCATATCTGAAGAAAGCATGGATAGGTACCCTCTACAAAAGTATACTGAGGGCCATTAGTGGCAGTACCATTTTAAACCGCCTAGCTACACAGATGTCAAAAATCATTGTCATAATCTCCAACTGCAACAATTGCCATCATCACCAGAGACTTATGCTACCCAAGGGATGCTTTGCTAAAAACCCTGAATATGTATATTTCCCTTCCTTGACGCCATTGTGTTTGGTTCAGAACTGCCTGTTAATTTTGCAGTGTACCTTGCCCAGTCTCCCACCATGGAACAAACCAACCATTCACTCCCTGTGATTCACCAGGTACTTAGGGAACCATGCCAGTCTGTCTGCTCCCATCATCTTTTATGTGTTCAGCCTTGTACTGCTACTATCTGCCCGATGGGGCATAACTTAGCCCTGCTGAAAAATTATTTTGCTATAAGCTGCTTCTTTTCCACAACAAGAAAAGTCTAACCTGACTCATTTTCCTGAGTTCAGAATTAAGAATCTGAGGTAAATGGGGGAGCTGGTCATATTTTTAAAGCCCGTGGCACTGTTTCATGACTATGAAAGCAGGAAAAACAGAGAGGATGTCATTTTCACATGACATTTTACAGAGTTATCCCCCCAGGGCAGGCAATATCAACATCTCCCTTCAAAAAAAAAGCCAGACAAATAATAAAATGAAAAATAAAAATAAAAAGTCTGATAATAAAGAATAAATTCAGTTGGTGAGTAAAAAGAACTCAATAAAAGATCTTAAATTTTCTTACAAATGGACTAGTGAGGGGAAGGCTAAACTAGGAAGGGATGAAGTTCCTCATCTGGTACTTTTCCAGTTTTAACTAAGGATTCTTTATAACTTAGTTATCACATCAGAGAAGTAAAATAAAAGTGTTCTATATTTTGTCTCCCTTAGGCAAAGCCCAATTTTCCTATACTAGTTACAGCTCCATCATTAAGTACACTAGTCTCAAGGCAACACCTCCAATCCTATTAATTTTCTTAGGATAAATACAATAATCAATAATCAATAAGCATTTTTGACCACTAAGCATCAAGGATACAAATATAAAAATGAGACTCTACCCTAAAGTTTACATTCTAATGGGGATAATTTGTGCATCTTAAAGAGTTTTCTCTAAAGATTGATAAATCAGGATATCCTATGATGACAAAGGAAGATTTTTCTTATCCAAATTCTTCTTTTTCTTTTTCTTTCTTCTTTTGGTTTCTTGTTTATTATTTTCTTATTTTCCAATTTGTTTGAATTTGTCATTTCACCTCTGCAATCTATTTCCTAGTGAGGAAATTCCTTTTGATTCTTACAGATCAGTGACTTTTCTTCAACTTAATGTTCTAGACAGTTGCCTGAGTCACTGAGAGGTGAGGTAATTTACCTAGCATCACATAGAATGTGATAGAATAAAAACTTGAACCCAGCCTTCCTGACTCAAAGATCAACTTTCTATCCACTATATCATGGTAACTCTTTTTGTTATTCTTTTTCTAATTTCTCTGATCACAAAATAAACTAATACTAGAAGTCAGCTTTGAAATCAAATTGACTTCTACCTTTGAGTGCCTTTTCGATAAGTAGGCATCTATGGTACCATAGATGATATTGCAGGTTTCCTATCCTTTAAATAAACTCCTTGGCTTTTTGGAAGATTCGTAATGGGGGTATTTCTGTGAGAACCATGGTCTCTGCCCCAGAACAAGCTTTCTACCAATAATTGAAGAAGAATAAGTAGTTATAGTAGAGCATCAGAGACTTGGAGCTTGAAAGAGTCTCAGACACCATATTGTCTAACTTTCCCCTCACAGATGAGGGGACAGAGATCAACAAAAGTCAAAAATCTTCCCCAAAGATATACCAGTAGAGTGTGGCAGAGCTCAGATTTGGTGCTAGCCCCTCTCCAGAGTCTTTCCCACTCTGCTATCTTGATGAAAACTATTGACTCAAGAACCATCTTTTTCCTAGTTTGGCTGCAAGAAGAAAATGCAAATTAGCAATTATTACTCCATTCTCTCCTCTCTAGTATTCTGCTATCATTAATAAAGTTGACATTTATGTGACTCTTGATATATATTACATTATTTAAACCTACCATCAACCCTAGGAGGTAGGTGTTATAGATAGTTTTATTGACATTTTGCTGATAAAGAACCAAAGGCACAGGGAAGTTAATGACTTGCTAAGTCATAGCACTCCTCAGTGTCAGAGGCAAGATTCAAACTCGAGTTCAAGTTCTTAAGTTCAAGGCCAATCCTCTGTTCTCAACCCTACATCTATATTGTTCTTCATTCATTGAGAGAGGATAGATAAGGTCCTTCTATTTCTAAATCTATCATCCAATGATCCTTTGCTGTCAGACCAGGGAAAGGCCCTGGAGTTTCCATCCTATTTGTGGCACAAATGGCATCATAAGCAAACCAGAACAGGAGGAAAGTTGCCAGAAGCATTCACTTAAGGAAAGCCATGGATAATTTAGGAGGTTGTTGTTTTTTTTTTTAATTCACCACTTTCACAGCTTATCAAGAGCAGAAGAGACAGCTTGCTCTCACCTTGAACTTGGAGACTCAGGAGACATAGACAGAAGAGAATGATTTTCTCCACATATTCTTCACTCTCTATTTCTGCTGCTGCTATCACTCAGGACAGAGTAAAAGAAGGGCTGGTCTTGTAGGCAGAAGCCGTTGGTTCTAATCCCACTTCTTCTACGTCCAAGGTGTGTCTTGGCTGAGTAACATCAACTATCTAGACCTCATTTTTCTCATCTGTAAAATGAGTTAGATGATCTCAAAGAACCCTCTCAGCCATAAATCTATAGTCCTAATGTAAGAGTGAGTTTCCCATCATAGATGGTCTAGAGAGTTCAAGTCAATCTAACCAACTTAAAAGTATAAACAAGTCTAAATGAGACCAATCCATTTGAGAGGGATTAAGTATTTTATTATTGGATAAAGAAGGATGATACCACATTGTGATTGGCTGGGATTTCATTTAGATGAAAGAATCATCTACATTTACTGTTTATGTATAAAAATTGCAAGCTTTGCCATCTAGGGGAGGGTGGGAAGAAGGGTGGGGAATTGGAACACAGTGTTTTTCAAGGGCTAATGTTGAATAATTGTCCATGCATATATTTTGAAAAATGAAAGGCTTTTATAAAAAAAAAAAATAGCAAGCTTGTGTGAAGCCAATGGTGGTTTAACTCAGGAGTATGGTAAAGGTCAACTCAAACCATCTCAGGAGAGCCAATTGTTAAATTTTTGGCTTAAACATTTATATTTTAGAAAAAGGCAACTGATACAAGTATGTACTCATTTTATTGTTTTGTTGGTTATCTATACTGATGAAAATGATATAGAAAATGTTAATAGTTTAGGCTAAACTTAGAAATATGGGGAGTATAAAATATTTCTACAACAAGTTAATTGTTGAACATTTTACTAGCACAAACCTGGTTGGTCCATTTAAAAAAAATGCTAACATTCATTTAGTTATTTAAAATTTAAATACAAAATGGAAAAAAAAACAAAAACAAATCAGCATATGCAAGTAGAACATGAGAGGATTCAAAATATGAATAAGAAAATTCCATTTCAAGAAAGTCTATATAATAAATACTGTATACTGTATTCAGAGCTGTCCATCTTTTCTCTCCTTTCTTGTATGTTTTCTTTTGTTCTCTGCAGTGTATTACATATATCTGGATACCTACAATCAGATACATATATATACATATTCATGTATACATTCATATGTACACATATATACCCATATATGTGTATATATAAATATATGTACACATATATACCCATATATGTGTATGTATATATATATATATATGTATGTGTGTGTGTGTGTATACACATTTACTACACCATGGTGATGTTCTAACCTTATACTGCCTAGTTATTTCACATATTCTGAATAATATTGATTAATATGCCTTACCTATGGTGTATTTTCACTAATTTTCTCTATTGATTAAATCTATTTTAGCTTTAACTTTGTCTGAGAACAAGGATTACTACCCCTGATTTTATTTTCCTTATAAATTCTTCTCTGGATCATTATTATTGTGCTTGTGTGTATCTTTTTTTTCCCTATCCCTGCTGACTCCTCTGGTTAATTCTACCCACTACTTCGCCTTGTTATTACTTAGCCTACTCTCCCTCCCACCAAAGATTTTCCCCTACATTTTCTCTCCTTCTTTATCCCATTCCTATTAATCTACACCTTTATCCTATTCCCATTAATCTTAATACCTTTTCTATATTCCCCCATCCTATTCCTTCCTCTTTTTATTTCTTTATAAATCTAAAAGACATCTATTACCCTTCAAGTTCTATATGTATTGTTCCCTCCTTCACCCATTCCTGATGAGAGTAGGATTCCAGAATTACCACCCCTCCTCCCCCATCTAATTCCTCTGTGTCAGTTCTTCCTCTCATACCTCATTTATATAACATAATTATTCCTTTTACCTTTCCCTATATGGTTTTGTTTTTTAAAATCACATCATGCTCCATTCTAATCATTTTTGAACTACCCAATTACTAATGACAATCTTAGACATATGGTTTACATTTCCATGTATAAAACATAAACTGTTTGTCCTTATTGAGTCCTTTGTAATCTTATATGTCAAACTGGTCCATTTGTGAAGGATCTCTGAGGAGGAGTCACTCTTCAGAGCTTAGGAAAGAGGTTTTCTTATTCTTTCTACTTTCCCTATTCACCCCCATAGACCTCATGAATGCAAAGGAGTAATATTTCTTCACTTTGGAGGATTTGAAAAAAATAACAACTCTATCATTCATCAGCTTACAAATTCTCTTTCTAAAAGCTAATTGTCTGACTGATAATCCAAAGGAAACACATTGGTCACTAATAAATTCCAGTCTCTCAAGACTTCTTCTAAAACATCAAATAGATATAATGAGCCACTATTTGGGGTCCAGGCCCACAACTGTGAGTATAATCTGAAGGAGAGAGAAGATATCTCTTGAGAAGATGCTATGAAAAAATGTCAGATTTTACATAAATTCGAGACCTTCTTCAATCTGGCATAGAGGGCCAGAACTCTGGAGAAGTGTACTTGAAACAAGGTGTTAACTCGATGGAATTGATGTGATCATGGTTCTCTAATTCACATATATACTTAGTACTTAGCATGGTGATGTCATGGTTCTCTAGTTCACACATACATAGTGTGCTGTAATGATGTAGTCATACCAAGGTATTTAAGGGCTGAGAAGGACTGGAAATGAGACATTCCATCTTTGACCAGCCTCATGGTGGTTCTCATGCCTCCTGCACTAAGATCAAGACTGGGCCAGAATAAAGAATCATAATACCAGCCCAGCTTTATCACCCATTATTCCTTTCCAGACTTTCAATATTCCAATCAAACTAGATTCTCTTAATTCCTTGTATATTGCTTGTGCTCTCTCAAGTTCAGGTATTCATTTAAGTTCATCATGATGCCTAGAATTCCCTTTCTCCATCCCTCTTTGCCTGTTGAAGTTCTGTTTAACTTTCAACTCAAATGCCAACGACTCAACAAAGCTTTCTTCAATCACTTCAGTCAGTAGTTACTTTAATCCTGAGACTTCACATGGCATTTTAATTGGATGTTGGTACAATGCACTCCTATGAGTCTATAGCACATAATAATCTCTCAGCAAATTCTTGTCAAATTGAGAAGGGGGAGGCTGATTTTCTCTACTCTCCATCTTCGTAATGCTCTGCATTTTGGAGGGATTTAAGAAGTGTTTGCTGCGTCTGAGAAGTCACAAACATCATGTACTCTTTTCTAAAATCACAAAATCTTCGTGCTGAAAGGAATTTTAAAAGTCATTTAATTCCTCCCCTTTGGGAAGCGTGAATACAATTTGTAGCATTTTTAGTCTCCACTTAAATATCTACAGGGATGAAGAACTCATTGTCTCCAGAGACAATCCATCCATCTTTAGATAGCTCTTCTGGATAATGAGCCCAAATCTGCCCCTCTGAAACTGCTCACCCTTAGTTCTGCCCTCTGGGCCAAGAAGAAGAAAAGTAACACCTTTTCTATGTGACAGTCCTTCAAAAGTCCAAGGCAGTAGTGGAGCCTGCTTTCAAATCTGGGATTTACTCTTTTCTGTCTTTATGAACTTGAATTCAGATTTTGACTTACCATTTATTACTAATATGATTTTAGGGAATTTGCTTCTTCTCCAGGTCCCAGTTTCCTCTTCAGTAAAAAGATGGAATGGAAGTAGACCTTATTTTCCTGCTTTATTTTTATGATTCAGAGATCCTCAGTCCCACTACAGTAAAACCAAGAGTCACAATTTGATGTGGATGACATTAAGAAACATGACAGCAGTTATATGACAGTTTCCAAAGGGTCCATTCTGCATATAGAGCCTAGAACATGCAAATGCATTCGATTGCTTCCATGAATGTTTTGGAGTGGCAAGAAGGCATGATATATTTTAGCACAAAATTACAATAGTCACCCCCAGCAAAGCAGAGACAGAGGTACTAGCTTTGCACAAACGCTAGGGTATTGAGGCAACTTTCCATTCCCAGGCAGCCCTGGCAGCTGCTGAGATGAGGTGTGATAACTGAGAATTCCTGAAACCTCCACCATGCAATGTGAGATGTTGTAATTTGCTATTTCAAGTACTACAGTTTAAAAGATAGAGCTAAAAATAAAGAGGCATTGATTCTTCAGAATCAAGGGCCCAGGAAAAGAAAAAGGAAGCTTCTGGTGGGAGAGTAAGGAGCTTGGAGTTCAAGTAAGCAAGGAGCTGGGGATTAACCCTTCCCCAAAGCAGGGATGGTTTTGTTAGTACCTTTCTCTGGAAGTCCCAGAGAAAAGAGCTAATGAATGATGTCTAGACAAAGAATGGAAAAACAACAGAGCAGGATTATTTTCTTTGGAAAATGTTCTTTGGAACTTTTATTGGAAAATTCTTTAGAAAAAGAACTCATTTGAGTCCAATGGTGACTTTCCCATCACTATCATTCTACTGCTGTCTCATGAGAACCCTGGACAAGATTCAGATTTCTATTTCCTGCAAATCAAGACTTCTTTAAAATGTGTTTTCTCTTATCATATTTAACTTATATATAAACAAAGCAGGTCATTACTCTCCATATTTTCAGTTCCTGGTTTAGACTCATATAATTCTCTTCCTCAAGTGTAGGCAATTCTCATAAGTCAACAAGTATCTATTAAGTAATTACTGTGTGTCAGGTTAAGCCATAAAGATACAAAGACAGACAGAAATACAAAAGACAGAGCTCATGTTCTAGTGGGGGAACCAAAATGTAAATAGCTAGATATTTACAGAATATGTAGAAGACAATCTGGAATGGAGGGGAAAGCACTAGGTATGAATAAGAGGGAGTGAGGAATGATGACTTAGAAAAGTCCAAAGTACAGGGTAGGTTCTGATCTGAATCTCACAAGAAGTCAGTGATTCTGAGAAATTACCATGAGGAGGGAGAGAGACTTCTAGGTATAAAAGATAGCTGATATTTAGGGCAACAGCAATTAGGTCAGTGTAGCTGGATTACAGAGTTTGTGGAATGAGATTAAGTGTGGGAAGCCTGGAAATAGGAAAGAGCTATGTTGTATAGAGCTTTCAGAGTCACACAAAGAAATTGAGCTTTAGGACAATCCATTATCATAGCACCTATGATATATAGGTACTAGTACATAGAACTTATGATACTATTTATGTTATTACTGTTTCCAGAACAAAAAGTAGAAATTAATCCCACTTAATTAGAATGTTAGGACTGAGGAGAATCCCTCAGAGTCTGGGACAGGTGGAAACATATTCCAAGACATCCAGGATGGATGGCTACTAAGCCTGGTCTGCGGGCAACAAAGAATCCTATATTCTCATATAATTCTTATTTAAGTGGATTAACTCACCTAATGGGGCAACTAGATTGTGCAGTAGATATAATGCCAGGCCTAGCTCAGCAAATTCTGGGTTCTAATCTAGCCTCAATCTTACTAGTTGTGTGACTCTGGACAAGCCATCTGACCCTTGTTTGCCTCAGTTTCCTCATCTGTAAAATGAGTTGGAGAAGAAAACAACAAACTATTTCAGTGTCTTTGCCAAGAAAACCTCAAATGAGGTCACAGAGAGGCAGCCACAACTGGAACAACTCAAAAACAATAACAACAAACTCACCTGAGAAAGGAAGCATGGTTCACCTGACCAATATTGGATCCCTTTTGAGGTTACGCCTGATCAAATCCCCTCAAATTATTATTATTTTAGGGAGAAAATGAAAAGCTTGTCTCTGAGGTAACCATGGTATCTGCTTTCCTCCTTTTCCTTCCCCAAGCTGTTCTTTAAATTTTAACACTGAAATAGAGGGAGACTTCCCTCAGAGAGTTCCATTTGTTGCTAGCAAATTTTTCATTTGTGTTGGCATTGTTGCCATAAGCATAAAAGTGTTAGAGGAATTTAAGGAACAATCATGCCTATTATTTCAGAGTTATTGTATATTTTTCATAAAGCATGATTTATAGTACATGTCCACCCTCTAAAGACTAATATCCCAAATGCTTAACAGACAAAAATCATTCTTCCCCCTCTTCATCCCATGTCCTACTTACCTCACTGCCCCAAAAGGATTCTCCATTAATCATAATATTTTCTATTTATATGGGGCTTTAAGGTTTACAAGACAATTTACAAATATCATCTCATTTGATTCTCACTGCAAGTCTGGGAGGCAGAAATTTTTATTATCTCATTTACAAATAAGGAAATAGAGGCTAAGAAAGTTAAATTATTTATCTAGAGTCACATCATGCCTGAGGCTAGATTTGAACTCAAAAGTTCCAGACTTCAAGTCTCATGTTCTATTTATTGAATCACCTAGCTGCCTGATAGCACTGAGCTGAACTCCATGGTAGCTCGTTTGAGAGCTTATTCTAATCCTAGCTCCTTCAGTTGTCAGCCAGCAAGAATATATCTAGTGGATAGGGATGTTCTCTGAGCCACTGGCCTCCACTCATTGGATGAGTTAGAATAAAAATAAAATCAGAATGGAAATTCGCTGTCCCATACATTTCATGACAGTTTCTATAGGAATATCTGACTTGAAAAAATGCATACAACGGTGACTCATGATGAGATCTCATCACTGTGCAACGTAGTCAGTCACAGTGTGACCATAAGATTGAAACTGGAAAGGACCTTAGAGATCATTAAATCCAACCTTCCCTTTTTCTAGATGAGGAAACAGAGAACCGGAGAGATTGACTGAGCTGTTACATAGTAAGAGATGGAGGTAGAATTTTAGCTTCACTTCTCTGACTCCATATCCAGGGGTCGTTCCAATATGGTTCATTACTGTTCTCACTAAACTATGAAAGTGTCAATTTTTTCTGTTATAGGACATCAATAGACTAGGAAGGGAACTGAGAGTTGGAAGGGAGGCTGGTGTCTGCAAACAAATATGCTGAGGACAAACTGTGAGCATGTGGAGGATAGAAAAAAGAAAAGGAATAAAGAGAAGTAATGAGATGGGAGAGACAACTGAGAAAAAAGAAAAGACGGTCAGAAACGAAGAGAATAGAGAAACAGACAGAAAGAGAAATGGAGAGACAGAAAGATTATAGGCAAAGGCAATGTGATGTAGTCACTGAGGGAGTGAAAATCAGGTGTATGGATAAAGAAGGATAAAAAGATATGTGAGAAAGTAGGGAATGTGGCTAGTGGGGAATAGGTCATTATGGAAACTCCTAGAGCAGAGAAACAAAACCATCAGTCCCTGCAATGTAAAAGTACGGGAGTGAGACAATGCAGACAAGCAGACCCTAGTGCTTAGGTAATGACTTAGCATGAGACACATCATATATCCCTACTCCTGTGCCATCATATTGAAGAAGTTCAAACTTAGATCTACGATGACCTCTCTTAAAAAGTTTTAAATTCTTAAACTTGGACAGAGTCATAGCTTTCTTTTTAAAAAGTATTAATGGATGGGTAAGGAATGTAGTGGGCATAAAAGAATAGAGACCATAACGAGGGACTAGCTGGGGAAGCATTAACCATTAAATTAGAACATTTTCTGTCCAGCATACCCAGGCATCTAAAATTATTCTTATGGACAAAATGGATTCATTGAAAAGGAATCTAATTAGAAAACTGCAAGATTTGTTGGCCTTTCCCCATACCAAATTAATGTGGAAAATACAAGAAAATTAAATGACGTTAAAAAAAGCTCTTAGGAAAATATAATTGTGCCACTTTAAGAAGACTGACTATAGAAAAAATAGCAACAAAACAGTTTAGTAAGGATGTGAGATGTTGGGGTTTTTTTAATTATAGGAAAAGTGTTCATTTTATAAAAGGATTCGCCACGGGGGCTCCTTCAAAGAAAAAATGTCCCTTGTGGACTGAAGTGTTTTTGTGAAGACTGTTAACTAGAACGATTACTCATATTTGTGTGGTGTTTGTGATTCTAGAGTGCTTTGCATTGATTACAGACATGGTAGTAAAGTGGGAAGCATCTTGATTATTGTTGTCTGATTGTGTCACATCTCAAACTATTTAATCAAAAGACATCTGGGTTTGAACTCTGTCTCTGGTATTTACTTTCCACATGACTTGGAGTTAGCCATTATCACTCTGAGCTTCAATTTTCTTAAGCATAAAAGCAAGAGTCAGACCAGATGAAATGGAGATTTTTTTCAGGCTTCTAGAGTTCACAATAGCTCTGTGAAGTTGTAGAAGGAGATATTAATTGCTCTTACAGATGCAGAAACTGAAGTGGATAGAGTGAAAGAATGAGACAGAAAGAGAGAGATGAATATCATATATATGTGTGTGTGTGTGTGTGTGTGTTTCCATCCATCTATATCATCTATTAATCTATCTAATGTTAATTCATGTTTTTATTTCCATATTGCAGTTCTTTCTAGATAAAACCCTGCTCTCCAAGAACCCATCCAATAAACCTAAACCTTCCCTTATAAGAATGAAAAAAAAAAATCTGCAAACATATTAGCCATATCTGATAGGTTATTCAACATTTAGCACCCAACTGAATGGGTTGACCTAGAGAAGAATCATATTTAAAACTCACCAGTGTTTATCAGCTTTTTATAGCCTCTCCTACCTGGGATGTGAGCAGATCTTCACCTGTTTCCATCCTCCTTCACTTCCCCCTCCTCTCCCCGCCTTCTGAAAGTGAGCTCTTTCCCCTGAATAAAGTTGCTTTATTTCTCTCTGTTGATGCCCATCTTCTGTGTTCTGTTCTGTGGGGCTCTGCTTTTCCTTGAACCTCTTCCAACTCTCCAAGGAAAAGAGATACATTTCTTCTTCTCCAAGTACTAAAACACCAAAGGTGATGATTACAGTTACCCAATGTTTTTCTTCATCACAGTGTGATATTTATTGATTGATTTTTCTTTGTTGTTGTCGGGTCATTCTTCATTTGTGTCCAATTTTTTATGACCCTATTTGGGTTTTCTTGGCAAAGATACTGAAGTGCTTTGCCATTTCTGTCTCCAGTTCATTTTACAGATGAAAAAACTGAGGCAGAGTAAGTGACATGCCAAGGGTCATATAGCTAGTAAAGTATCTGAGGTTAATTTTGAACTTTGGAAGATGAGTCTCTGATTCCTGGGCCACAATTCCTTCCATTGTGCTTCCTAGCTGCCCAATTTATTTTTCTTTTCCATTTTTGTAATCCTTGCACATATAGCTTACTTAGTTCTTCTTCATTCTGCATCAATCCCCAAAAATGTTCTCATTTTTAAAAATTCCTCATCCATGTAATTTGATACAGCATGATAATATTCTATTATATTTCCATACCATTATTCATCTGTCAACCAATGGACACAAATTTTTACCTCAAAATGTACTCCGATGAATATTGTCATATATCTGACATCTTTCTGCCTTTGAGTTTCTTGGCGTATGTGCCCAACTATGGCTTTTGGGTGAATAGACATAATTTTTCTCTCATAATTCCAAATCGGTTTCCAAAAGAGTTGGACCAATTCCCGGTCCCATGCATTAGTGTGCGTGTCTTCCCATTGCCCTAGCCCCCTACAACATCACTAATTTTCATCTCTGATAATTTGCTGAGTGTAAGGTACAACCTCAGAGTTCTTTTCATCTGTACTTACTTTATCATTAATGATTTGGAACAGTCTTTCAAAGGTCATGAATAATTTGCAATTCTTTTGAAAATTACTCACCTCCTTTGGACACATTATCTATCAGAGATTTTCAGAACTATAAATGACTTGCTCAAGGTGACCGTCTTAAGGTAGCTTGAATGAGGTTCAGATCCCAAGGCTCAAGAGAAAGCAGAACATAGGACAGAACCCAGAAGAAGATGGCAGTCAGCAGAGAGAAAGAAAAGGAGAGCAGCTTTATCGAGGGGAAACAACTCATTTCTCAGAGGGGCAGCGAGGGAAGATGGAATTAGGTGAGGGTCTTCTTACATCCAAAGTAGGAGAGGCTATCAAAATTCAGGGAAGCCTTGGGGATTTTAATGAGTCTTGTCTAAGTCGAGCAAGGCCAGATACTGGAGAGCTTAAGCAGGGAGCTTAAATATGTTATCCAGGTATGTTTTGGGACTGGTGCTAAATAATATTTAGAGAATTGTGGGCTTGGAATAACTTGATGGCCCAGTGGATAAAGGACCAGTGGAGTCAGGAGGACCTGAATTCAAATGCAGCCTCAGATACTTAACACTTACTAGCTATGTGACTCTGGACAAGTCATTTAACCCCAATTTCTTTGTCAAAACACTGAGAGAGAAACAGAGAGACAGAGAGAAAAAGAAAGACACACAGACAGACAGAAACAGAGAGAGAGAGAGAGAGAGAGAGAGACAGAGACAGAGAGACAGAGAGACAGAGAAAGAATTATTGGCTTACTCATAGTCAACTCAGTAAAATTTCCTTTTTTGCAGGCCTTGCTTTGATGGGGTGACACAGGGTATTTGAGCTTCCCTAGAGGTGTCTTCCTTTAGCAGGGCAGGCAGGCTGCTGAAGTTCTTTGAGTTACACAGGTTGTAAGTGACCAAGTCAAGTCTCAGCCCAAGATTTCTGATATTAAAGATCTTTCTAAAATATCTTCTCCACTAGTAAAAAGAAAAAAGGCATAGTCAGGGGAACCCACGAGATGGCTTGAAATAGACTTCATTAGGACCTCACTTAATTAAAATTCCATAAGATGTTAGCATAAATCATCTCTTAAATCATTATTATTTGACATATGAAAATCTGAACCACAGTCAATTTTTATAGCGTTGGTGTTGCATCATGTGGGGTGAGCCTACGGCTGCCCCCAATTTATGGGGTGATGTCCAGTTACATGGTAGGCAAGTCATCTGGTCTCTAGCTGACACATCAAAAAAATTATTTTTAAAATCTAAAATCTTTTATTTATGGATACAAACTCAGCAATTGTGTTCACTATGCCTTCTAATAGCCCTTAATCACTACTCCAAAAAGCCATGGGACTGGGAGGTCCCGTGGGTTATTCTAACAACTTCCCCTCAGATCGATCAATGTTCCAGTTTAAGTCGGTGACAAATTTTTTGAACAAATGGGTTGTTACAGACTGTAAGAATTAAAAAATTCTCACAACTCTCCCCTCATGTAGAAGAATAGCTCTCTCCTAAGAGTGCAAATTCCCATGTTGTGATGAGACAACCTGCCCCCAAGGATCAACATTATAGGACTTGTCCATGAAGGCTGAACTTAATTACACACATAATTCATTTATAATTACACATATAAATCACAGAGTCCAATTCAAAAAGAAGCAAGAGAGCCTGGGGCCCAAAGGTGATATGCAGATGACAGTTGCTGAGACCATACTGGGGGGTGGAGATTTAGGTGATTGCCCAGCAGGCTGTGAAGTAAAAGAAGGAATGAGCACGTATAAACACACTTGTATAGAGGCAGGCACTTCAACGCATCAAGGATCGGAGATTTCTTCACAGTGGTTTTTATGCTGAACAATGTGGTAAATGGGGCACAGAATGTCAGAAAATAGAAAGGATTCGGGAGATCATTTGGTTCATTTCCTTCATTGTGCAAATGAGTAAACTGAGTCACAAAGAGAAGCAGATTGCTTGTATAAAGATATACAGCATCACATTTAAGTGTCAGAGCTTTGTTTATACTATATGCTTTGGCAAGGCAGCAACTCTAGTGCCCAGAGCAGCATCTAGATGTTACTATGCATAAAGACTGGCTTCCTGATTTTAGGAAGGATAAAGTTTCCTGATTTTAGGGAGGGCTAAGTTCAAATACCGTCTCAACTACTTACTAGCTGTGAGACTTTGGACGAGTCATTTAAGTTCTATTTGCCTGTTTTCTTGACTCTAAAATGGGGATAATAATAGCATCTACCTCCCAGGGATGTTGTGAAGAATTCATTTAGATATTTTCACATGCTTACCACAATGTTTAGCGCATAGCTGATATTATATAAATGCTGATTATTATTATTATTATTACTATTGCTGCAATTATTTTAATGAGTAGATATGTCAGCTCTGGAAAGTACATTGTTTCTCGGTTTTAGTCATTTTTTTAGTTGTGTCTGGTCCTTTGTGATCCTTTTGGGGGTTTTCTTGGGAAAGATTCAGGAGTGGCTTCCCATTTCCTTCTCCAGCTCATTTTACAGATGAAAATCTAAGGCAAATAGGATTAAGTGACTTGTCTAGGGACACACAGCTAGTCATTGTCTAAGACTATATTTGAACTCAGAAAGAGGGATTTTCCTGACTCCAGGTAGGCACTCTATGCCACCACCTAGCAGCCCTCTGGAAAGTACATCCAGTCACTGGGATCTTCTAGTTCTAGGCTGGGACCACAAAGACAACTTGAGTAGATGGCAGATGTTATCGGCTTAGTAGCCAAGAGGGAAGAATTCATCTACAAATACTGTTTGCTCAATGGTGGGGTTTTAGTCTAAACTCTGAGTAACTGCTCACTTCTCTGCTTTTTATTACCTGTATGTTTTCATTCATGGGATATTATCAGGATATGATAAATGTTAATAACAGCTAGCCTTTGTATAGTGCTTTATGATTATAGAACACTGTGCATATATGATCTCATTGTTTCCTTTTTTTTTTTTTTTTTTTTGCTGAGGCAATGGGGATTAAGTGACTTGCCCAGGGTCACACAGCTAGGAAGTGTTAAGTGTCTGAGATTTGAACTCAGATCTTCCTGACTTCAGGGCTGGTGCTCTATCCACTGCACCACTTCCCTTCATTTTATCTTCACATAAATTTTTGGAGATAAATCTTATTACGGTACCTATTTTATAGATAAAGAAACTGAGGCTGAGAGGATAAGTAATTTACATATAGTCACATGCCTACTCAGTGTCTAAAACATTCAAACTGAGACTCCCTCTGCCTTGACTCCAAATCCCTTGTTCTTTCTACTCTGTCACTTAGTTTCTTCTAAATTTTATTTATATATATGTATAGAGCATATACTTCCATAGATTCTTTGATCCGCTTGCTATGGCAATGCTGTAGATCACAGCCCATGCTTTCCTCTTCATCCTTTGTGCCTTTCTTGTGTATTTCTTTCCATAAATCTTCCACAGCATGTCTACTTCTGTGGGACATTTAAATGGTTTCTGGATACCAGTACAGTCTGCTATTCCTTAATCCCTTTATGTGACAAGCCAATTTTCTCCAGACTTCTGAAATAATCAAATGAGTCTGTGATCTCATGGATTAAAGACCTCCCCAAAGACAAATCGCTACTCATTCATGCTTGCCCATCCTTTTCAATGGCCTCCTGTAGGTTTGCCACAGTGGGGAGTCAGAGGCAGACCCAACATGTTGAGGGAGGGGCTTCTTTGCTTTTTGTGAGCATCTTGAGGCTATCAACAGACTAACTGATCAGTCAATCCCTCGCATCACTAATTGGCCAGTCTATTTCTTCTCCTGATTGTACATTTCTATGAGAATATCCTGTACTCCAGTTTCCCTTAATTTTTCCTTACTGAATATTCCCTAGCATATACTATGAGAAATGATTTTAAAAGCTGACTGTAGCAGCTAGTATGTAAGGGGTGGGGGAAGAGTACACAAAGATATATTGGCCAGTATTTAATTTATGGTAATTTTTTTTGCAAAGATAACAAAATATGGTACAATGCAAAAAGATCTGGGTTTTTGAGTAAGAAGGTTTTAATTCAAATCCTGGCTCTCACACTCATTGGCTGTGTGCCTTTGGGCAAATTCTTTAATCTCCCTCAAGCTCAGTTCTCTTAATTCTAAAGGGAAAGAGTTGAACTAGATGACCTTGGTGGTTACTTCCAGCCATAAATCTATGAGCCCATAATCAATATTGAGAAAAATTTTTAAATAAAATTAGCATTTCATTACTTGGTATATTACCTTCATAAATCTCCTCTTCATGGTCATTGGGATACCCATCAAGTGGAGAATGACTTAACAAGTTATGGTCTATGAATGTAATGGATTATTATTGTGCTATAAGAAATGATGAGCAATCAGATTGAAAAAACAAAACAAAACAAAACAAAAACAAACAAACAAATAAAAAACCTGGAAAGATTACATGAACTGATGCTAAGAGAAGTGAACAGAATCAAAGGAACATTGTACATAGTAATAATAACATTATGCAGATGACCAACTGGGATAGATTTTACCCTTCTCGGCAAAATGATGATCTAAAACAATTCCAAAAAATTCATGATGGAAAATGCTATCCACATCTCGAGAAAGAAAAATAGTATCTGAATACAGATTGAAACACACTATTTTTACTTTTATTTTTCATGGTTTTCCCCTTTTGTTATGTTTCTTCTTTTCCAACATGACTAATGTGGAAGTGTGTTTAACATAATTGCATATGTATAATCTACATCAGATTGATTGCTGTCTTGGGGAAGGAAGATAAGAGAGGATGGGGGAGAAAACAAAACTTGGAATTAAAAATCTTATCAAATAAATGTTAAAAATTATCATTACATGTAATTGAAAAATTCTGTATTATATTAATACATATATGTATATCTATATCTATCTATCTATCTCTTCTTATGAATCTATCATGGTGGTCCTGGGTTCTCCAAAATTATGTCCTCCTAGATTGGAATGGCTTTAGGTATAAACTCTGTTATATTCCCTGATCTTCAGAGCATCCCAAGTTGGAGGGCCTCATGATTTGCTTGGCTGCAGGCTAATGTAGTCGGTTGGGGGTGGGAGTGGGAGGAAAGCATCCCTCCAAGATGTAGTCACAGATCCTTGATGTATTGATGTATTTTGGTTTGTTTCAGTTAGACATTTCATTCCCTTGGACTCTTACTTTCTCCCCCCCACCCCTTTTCTTTAAGTAGGAACAGAGAAATCCTTCATGTTACATAACTTCCCACAGACTAAGTTAAGATTAAAAGAAGAAAAAACTCAATGATTTTAGTTAAATAGAAGCCATCAAGGAGGGGGGGAAGGAACATTTTGATTCTTATGATAGGTATTTTAAATAAAAGCCATTGCATGTTTTCTTCCTTACCCATTTATTTCTTGAGGCAAAGTTTATATCCCTTGCTCTAAAACATGTCATCTGTCTCCTATATCTGCAAATAGTGGCAATTTATATGCTGGGAAGTACCATTTTAAAGGCAAGTGGTCAGTCAGTGAATAAGGCAACAAAAGAAATCATCAAGCACCTACTATGTTCCCGGGCAGTGTGCTAAACACTGGAGATGCACAGAAATGAAAAAAAAATGTCTCCTGCTCTCAAGGAGCTTACATTCTAAAAGGAGAGAAGTTCGAGTAAGGAACTTTGAACAGTCCTAGTGAAAATCTCTCTGTCTCCTTCTTTGGGAAGAGATTAACCTGGGAATAACATGTGTCTACTTTGGAGATGATTCTTCTGAGATAGAAAGATCAGACCTGGTGTGGGGCAGTGTGTGATGAACAGGAGATCTATGCTGATTATTTTCCAGGTGAAGTAAGGAATTAAAATCCACCATCAGTAAGTCTGCTAATTAGATTCAGTGAAGATGCATCAAAATGGAGCACTTGCAGATGATTGCTTTTAACAATATCACAAGCACTTTTCTTTAAAAAAGATTTTAACTGATTTCAACTCATAAGACATTGGGCATATTTGGGACACATTTACGAAAATGCAAGGGCAATAAGATCTTGTCTGGGTTCTTATTGAAGCACAGGATGATGTTTAATTGCTATTGCCCTTTCTGTCATCATTCTATTTCCCATCTCTGGAAATCCAATTCTCTCAGAATTCCTTCATAGCATAGCTTAAGATAGATTAGTATCTATACCAGTAGATGAATCCATGAATGTCTAAAAGAGGATCAATTTATTTTACTATCACCTTTCCACAAACTACTTCTTCCCCCAAAACTTTCTCATTTCTTTTTTTTTTATTTTTTTAACTTTCCCATTTCTATCAATGGCTATATCCTTTCATTTACATAGCTTATGAACCATGGAGTCATAATTGGCTCTTTCCTCTACTCCATCCCCATATAGCTAATCAGGTGCCAGATCTTAATTCTATCTCTACTAAAATTTTTCACTTATAACTTCTCTCCATGTACACAACCTCAACCCTACTTCAGATCCCCTTTATCTCTTACTTAAACTATTGTAACAATATCCTAGTTTGTCTTCCAGATCTACAGATCCAGTCCTAGTCTCTCTTCTGAAAGACTTCCACATCACTGACGACTTCTTGGACATTTAGAAATACACGTCTCATAATATCTGAAACTGAACATGGCCAAATAAGAGCTTACTACCTTTCCCCCAAAACCTATCATTTTTCTGTACATCCCCATTTCTATCCCATACACCACTATCCTTCTGGTCACTCAGACTGGCAAATCCTTCCCAGGCAAGGAGAAAGGCCTCTTCTTTTATTCATCTCATCATACTAGTATAATAATGGGAACGTACTATTGTATAAGTACTGGCCCTGAGATATTGTTATTGGTACTCTCAAGTACCAATACAAATAGTAATTCTCTGCATTATATAATCTTGGAGACTCACCTGGACCACAGAAAAGGTAAGAAAGTAGGTAGATTTACTTAAGCTAATACGGTCAATATGTGTTCAAGGAAGGACTTGAACCTGAATATTCTTGGCTTCAAGACCAGCTTTTTCTTCACTATACCATATTGCAGCTTATAATGTAGTAATTAATTTATAGTTTGATTGACCAAGGGCTTACCTTGAGTTTCTATATTTCAGTGTCAGAGAGGGCAACCAAATACCTGTGGACAAATTGTCTTTTATGTTTTTAATTATTTCCAGATGTTCACCAAGGCATGTTACCTTCAACTTAGAAGGCCTATCTATTTCAAGAGAAAATTAAATTAAATTGCATCCTCCCTGAAGTAATCAAAGGTCATTTTCTCCTGTTCTTTGGTGGCTAGATATGCAGAATATTGAAAGGGAGATTTATCATCTGCATATTCCTCTTCCTCTCAGGTTTCTGATTCTTCATCTTTCTGGTATAGTTTTCCTTTTGAGAATGATGAGCAGACGAGGTGTGGCTGGGACTTTGAAAGCAAGTTGGTTGGCAGAGTTTAGAATCTCTAACAGGTGCAAATAAAAATCTCTCCACAATTTGTTTTCAAGTGTTATTTATGAATACAATGTGAATCTTAGTGTCACCACCCTTGGCAGGCAACAAGATCCCTGTCTGGATAAACCAAGACATATCTCAGATTAGATATCTCTCAGACTAGGTATCACATCTGGGCAAATTCAAATCCCAGTTGCCATAAAGTTAATTCCCAAAGAACCCCAAGAAAGAATTCCAAACCTGACTGATGGGGACATTTTTAAATGCTCTGTCTCTTTATCAAAACTACTTTGATTAATTACTGTGAAACTTAGGTCAAGGAAGAAGATTTCCACATAATAAAAACTCAATATGGATCCAGAAATCTTAGTTTGGCAACCAGGGCAGGTGGGTCAAGACCCAAACAGGCAGCAAATAACAGACAGAGATAGTCATTCAGAATCTGTTGTTTTTTGTTTTTGCTTTTTAATCAGTCTCATAATTTCATCGAAATGGGGAGTATCTTACTTAAGTCATTTCCTTTACCCACTTAGACAGCAACTACTCTGCAACTAAAAGTCCTTAAAGGATTTACCAAGACATATATAAGTTAAATCACTTGTAAGGGTCACATAATTAGTATGTATTACAGGAGAATTTGAACTCAGTACCTCTTCAAATGTAGCAATCTGCCTACTACATTAGGTTGCTTCTCATAAAAAAGGGTAGCTACAGTATAGAATGATTTAATGATGTTAAGTAGCAACGAGCACCAGAATGTTAAAACTCACATTCCCCCCCCTCAGAAAAAAAAGGTTTTTTTTCCTCATATTTCTAACACAATTATTATGTTGGTAGAATTTTGCCAGGCTCATTTTGAGAACTGCAACATGTTCTTTGCAATAGTTTGCACTATAGATATGAAGATTCAAAGCTTGGGACTTTTCAAGCTGGGCATTAGGCAAATATTATGTGGAAGAATACAAGATATTACTGATGCAGATAATAGTGCAGAGCCATCAGGATCTGAACAAGAAATATAACAGTTTCTCTAACAAGCAAAACCAGAGTTAGTCATGTGCATGGAGGTAGAATGCTGTCTTAGCATCAGGAAAATAAATGTTTCCATCTTGTTTCAGATGCTTATCAACTGGGCAAGTCATTTAGCCTCTGCCTCAATTTCCCCATTAGTTATACAAAGGACTAGATAACTCTTTTAGCTCTAAATCTATGACTCAGTGCCCCTAAGTGGTCATCCATCCTTTCATTCACATTATTTAATGAGAAGAAACTCATCACCTCCTAAGATGGACCCTTCCATTACTTTACAACTGTAATCATTAGGAAGTTTTTCCTCCCTTAAATCTAAATCCACTTCTGTGATTTCCCATTCTTCAGTGCTCCCAGATCTGTCCTCAATCAAAATAAGTCCAAGTCCTCTTCTTCATGTCTCCTTTTCACTTTCTTCAAGTCCCCTCAACTGTCTTTCCTAGATCTTCTCTTCAAGTTCAACATTTCCAGACATTTTAAGCCAACTCTTAGAGTCCTCACCATCCTTGTCATTCTCCTCCAGACAAGTTTCTATTTATCAATATTTTCCGTAGCAGGTGTCACTCGGAACCAAATGTTGAACTCCAGATGTAGTCTGACCAGAACAGTGTAAAACAAAACCACTATGTCCCCCTATTCTTGATACATCTCTATATCCCTGATAGAATATGAATTCTTGGAGAGCATTTATTTCTTTGCATTATTGCTCTTAAAATAGCACTTTCTATATAGTACATTCTTAAGAAATGCTTGTTGAATGAATGAGTGATAAGGTGATCTTTAGAGCTTCCATGTGTTGAAAACCATTAATAACCTAAGGAAGGTTATTTTCAAGTGAATTATAAAATTTCATATGGATTCCTTCCTCATTTTCCATTTGGGAAATTGATTTTTTCCAATTTCCATGTAAGACCTTAAATTGTCGGCTTTTGAATAGTTCATGATTTCATTAGGTTCCAGAACCTTGCAGCTCCTCCTGCATAAGATCCATGTTCACCAAAAATATTTTGATCTGACCATCCACATAAGACAAACCAAATGGAGGACAAGTAACTATTTTCCATACTAAGGTAGGTTATTGGATGGGTGCCTCATATTGCCAGTTATTCAAAATATACTCCTGAGACAGTTACTGCTCATGCACAAATTGAACAAGAGGAGGAGTGAACATCAATCTGTTTAAGAAATCAAGAAATAAAGGGAAAAGGGAAGAAAATAAACATTTATTATGCACCTATTATGTGTCAGACACTGTGCTAAACATTTTATAAATAATACTGTATTTGACCCACACAAAAATGCTTGGAGATAAGTGCTCTTATGATCTCCATTTCGCAAATGAGATAATTTGCGAGAGAAGGATAAAGTGACTTGTCCAAGTGCACACAACTAGTAAGTGTCTGAACTCAAGTATTCTAGACCCCAGGTCCAGCACTTTATCTACTTCACCATCTAGCTGTTTATGATAAGCTTTTCCCCAGACACAATGTTCCACCTTTTGGGTCTATTCCTGAATTATACTTATGACATATTCTTGAGAAGTCAAAATGTCATAGTATTTAGAGAGCTGCCATAAAGTCATGAAGATCTGGATTCTAGTTCTGCCCTTGACACTTATGGGACCCTGGGAAAATCATATGATCTCTCAATTCTTTAAGTAACTCCCTAATACCTAACATTTCAGAGAAGGTGATGAATTGCATCAATTGAAGAAATTTCCATATATGGAAGTTCCCTATAATTTATTATACAGAATTAGAGAATTCAGTAGATCAGGGTCTGGGCTTGGAGTCAGGAAGGCCTGAATTCCAATCCTGCATCTGAGACTTATTATCCTGCGCAAGTCCCCAAACCTGTGCCAGCTTCAGTTTCCACATGTATAAAAGTTAGATGATATTAATATCCACCTCACAGGGCTATTGTGAAGATGCATGTACAATTTTTGACAAACTTAAAAGTTCTGTTCAAGTGTTAACTGTTAATGTTTTTCCAATGAGATATTTCACATTATTTTCTATTTTTCCATTCGTTTGGTTTTGTTTTATTGTTGATTTCTCAAAAAGTCATTAGTTCCATTTGCTCAAATCTATTTTATTTAATTCTGATAGTATTTTATTTTTCCAAATACATGCAAAGGTAGTTTTCAACATTCATGTTGTGTTCCATATTTTCCTCCCTCTCCCCCCTTTTCAAGGCAGCAAGCAAACCAATATAAGCGGGAGATGTGAAATTTTTCTAAACACATTTTCATAGTAGTCATGCTGAGCAAGAAAAATCAGATCAAAAGGGGATAAAATAAGCAAACAACAACAACATTGTCTCTGAATGCATATGGCTCTCTCCATCCTAAGTCTATTAGAATTGCCTTGCCAATTTTCATTTTTAAGGAATTATTTTCTTCAGTGAACTTTTGTGCCTTCTTTTAAAATTTGGCCAATTTTACTTTTTAAGGCATTCTTCTCATTAATTTTTGTATTTCCTTTTGTATCACTCTCACTTTTCTTTTCAATTTTTCTTCTTCTCTTACTTGATTTTGAAAATTCATTTTGATTTCTTTCATGGCCTGAGACCAATTTTTATTTTTCTTCAAGGCTTTGGATGTAGAAGCTTTGACTTTTTTTTAATCTTCTTCTGAGTGTTTTGATCTTCCTTGCAGTGAGAATTTTTTCTCGTTTACTCATTTTCCTATCATATTACCAAGCTTTTAATTCTTTGTTAAAATAAGGCTCTTTCCAGAGTACAGGGTACAACGTCCCAAGCTTTAGGGGTATTGTACAAGTGTTTTCAGAGAATTTCCTAGGTACTTATAAGTTTTCAGTTCTTCCAAGGTGGTATGATCCAAGGGAAGTTTATTTCCTACTCTCCTGGCCTATGTTCTTGTCTTTGAGTGACTACAAGTACTTTCTTCTCTGTAACTGTGAGTTCCCATCTACTCTGAATGTAAGTCCTACTGTATCAGTACTCCTCCTCACCCTGGGACTGTGAACCAGGACTACTTCCCTGACCTGAGTATGGATAGAATAACAGTATCCTGCCTCAGCATGAGTAAAAAGACCACTTTCTGACCAGCTGTCTGTCTCTCTTACCCACTATGGGCTGAGAACCCCAGAAGCTGCTGTTGCTGCCACTTCTGCTGGCACGGTAGTTCCCAAGGCCTCCTCTTGGTTTGCTGGTCTCCCAAGGCCCTTTTCAACCTAGTGAAACAAATCTTCCTGCTGACCTTCCAAATCAACTTTGGGGTCTGTGGGCTGAGAGATCTGGAACCACTGATGCTGCCATGGATATGTGCCTGCTCCTAATTTGGTGGGGCCGAGGCTGTACTGCTATAGCCACATCAGGACTGCTCTCCTACCCTGCTGCAAGGGACCTTTCCTGCTGACCTTCTACATTGTCTTCAGCTAAAAATTTGTTGGACTCCAGATTTTTGTGTGTTCAGATGCTCTAAAATTTATTTAAAGTCATTATTTAAAGGAATTTGGAGGGATTGAGGGGAAGGCTCCAGTGAGTCCCTATCTTTACTCCACTATCTTGACTTTGCCTTCCATTAAATGTAAATAGGATGATCATAGTGGTAATTATAATGATGAAATTCCAGGTCCCAGAACTGGAAGCTGATTGGCTGCCCATCAGTTGGGGAATGGCTGAATAAGTTATGGTATATGAATATTATAGAATATTATTGTTCTATAAGAAATGATCAATAGACTGATTTCAGAAAAGCCCGTAAAGACTTACATGAACTCTAAGTGTTCTAAGAGTGTGTCTAACTGCTAAGTGAACAAAGAGAACATTGTATACAGTAACAAAAAGATTATGTGATGGCTAACTCTGATGGACATGGCTCTTTTCAACAATAAGGTGATTTAAGGCAATTCCAATAGACTTCTTATGGAAAGTGCTACCTGCATCCAGAGAGAGAACTATGGAGAAGGAATATGAATCAAAGCACAGCATTTTTAACTTTTTGTGGTTGTTGTTTGTTTGCTTGTTTTTCATTTGTGTTTTTTTTTTTTTGATCTGATTATTCTTATACAGCATGGCAAATATGAAATTATGTCTAGAAGAATTGCAGATGTCTAATCTATATAGGAATGCTTACTGTCTAGGTTTTTCTGAACTAATTGATCACTTCTTATAGGACTTACTATCTAGGAGAGGGTAAATGTTAGGAGAGAGGCAGAAAAAATATGAAACAAAAAGTTTTTCAAAGGTGAATGTTAAAAATTATCTTTTCATATATTTGGAAAAATAAAATACCATTAAATAAATAAAAAAGAAATTCTAGGTCCAGTCCCTCTTCCTGTCCAATGTCATAAAATACTATGATTTTTAAAGGCTTGAAGGTGAGGATAAATTAAAGGGGACTCTGGCCTTGGGATTAAACAGAATCATCTTCCAGTCTGACACTTCCTAGCTATGTGACCTATCTGTAAAAAAAAAAAAAAAAAAAAATAGCTGGAGAAGGAAATGGCAAACCATTCCAATATCCTTGCCAAGAAAACTCCAAATGGGGTCACGGAGAATCAGATACAACTGAAAAATGACTTAACAACAAATAAATTAAAGTGAGAAGAGGAGAGGTTCATGGTGGGTGTAAGTAATCTGAAACACATTACAAATGGGGAAAAGAGTAATAGAAATGCCATCCAAAAGTGCACAGAAAAAGACAGGCTGAAGAACTAGCAAGAATGAGATGGAACTGATCACAACAAACTTGACTAGAATCCAGGCAATGTTAAGAGACCAAAAGGAAAGTTCCAGGGATGTTGGGTGGACCCTCTTCATAGCATTTAGAGGAAGACCTGAACAATCTTGGAGAGGTTAAGCAGGCCTGAAAGGGTGGCAATCTAACTTGTTGGAGGAGGTCCCCATATTGATGAGATCTATCCTAATATTCTCAAGAAACTAACTCGTAGTCCTATACATAGTCTAGGATGTTAGATTATTTGGGCAATTGGAGAAAATTAGCAGAAAAGGAAAGCCTCATCAAAAGTGTCTGTAACTGTTAGCCAAAAGCAGTTATGTCTGCAACATGATGGTCAAATCTGTCTCCACGGAAAACTGGAAACAGCCCACATTGAATGAAATAGTGTTGATATAGAGGAATTATTCATCAGACATTGCTATTCATATTTATAGGGCTTATTATTTAGACAAGCAGAGCAACACAGAGGAGAGAATTTTTTTAAAAAAGCAATACAACATTTCAGAAGTTCCCATGAGGAACAGAGGGAGATGAGTCAGCCCTCACTAAAGCTCAAACAGCGCCAGGCCTGGCCTTGCTGACCCAGACTCCTTGCCTCGTAATAAGTGCATGATCTGAACTGTGCAGGATGTCAGTTCAGTTTAGGATGTATGGGGAAACCCCAGACAGCATGCGGCATTTCCCAGGCTCTTTAGTGCATCAGGGGAAGAGGGAGAAGAGAAGTCTACAAACAAAGGAGAATTGAAAGAGAAAAAGAAAGAAAGATGAGCAATCACAAGAAAGGAGAAAGTTATGGAAGGCTGGCCATAGAGCAAATAATCATAGAAACTCCTTCCTCCTGTGCAGATGTCAAAAGATGTGTTTTGCATCCTGGGAAGGGGGAAAAATTGTCTTGCTTTTTCACCAGTGGCAACTTTTCATTATGATGCTGTTGCCATGGGGATAGGGCTGCGACAGCACTATATCATCCCTCTCAGTTCCATTCTGCTATAAAGTGAGTGTGGCTGGGATTCAGAACCATAAATATGCATTTGTAAATGTGACTCTGGGAGCTGGCAACTTCAGGAATGGAATACTCTCTCATCCTGAGGGGCTCACAGGCAGTTCTCCAGAAGCCTGGGGCACATGTCTCCAAACTACCAGGGGATAGTCACCAGCAACTGCCATGAAGCAGCTCTCTTTCTCTGCAACCTTCAGCATCCCTTTTCTCTATAGTCTGAGAGAAGAAAGCCAAGAGTCCTTCCTTGGGACCCTGTTTAGTAAGGAGCTCTTATATTGCTGTTAATGTGCACTCTGTGTGTGTGTGTGTGTGTGTGTGTGTGTGTTGTGCACGTGCACACGTACATATGTTCAAATCTTTGAATATATTCCCTGCCATTAAAGATCATTTTTCAGTCTTTTCCCAGAGAGAGAGAGAGAGAGAGACCTCTCATGCAGGCAAACTTCCAAAAAATGGCCTGCTCCACATTCTTCACAAACAGGATGAATTGTGGCTTAGTAAAGTTCAGATCAGTTGTGCTTAGCAACATGCTTTATTATCTCTCCGATCCCTTGACTCCTTTCTCCATCCAAAACCACCCATTGAGAACAAGCATATCCCGCCTTGGCATTGCTGCAGGGGTGAGTTAAAAGAAAGCTCATATCAGGGATTTCTGTAGCTTGTCAGGGTACACAGGGACCTGGGCATCAAAGCAAACTTGCTCACATTCATTGTATAATCCCAACTACCCGCCTTTCTCTTATGGCCACTTGTGCTTTGGGAAGCAATTATACTCAGAAAGTTCTGTGTTCTCAGTGGATGATAGAGTGCCAGGATTTGGAATCACAAAGACTTGGGTTCAAATTCTGTTATTCAGTAGCTGGAGCAAATTTCTTCTTCTTTAGATATCCCAGGAAAATCCTTAGTACTTATCCTACAAGTACAGATGGATGGGTTATCACCTATGTAGGTTTGGGACATTGAGCCCACAGTCTTACAAATACATCTTCCAAGTGGCACTCATATTTTTTTTTTTGGGGGGGGGTCAGTCTAGAAAATTACCCTCACTCCAATTAAAGCAAGTCATAAGCTAATGCCTTGCTGTATTTGTTAGGTGAAAGCATATCTTAAATGTTAGTAGGGACACAGCCTAGCAACTTCCCTGCGTATGACAAGAATATGTTTGGATTGTCTGAAGAGTATGGTCATCCCCTCTGAGGCCCATATAAAACCATGAGGTTAGTTGGAAATGAAGATTCCCAACAAGCCAAAAGAGTATGGTTTAATCAAACCACTGGAAGGAATCAGTTGGGGAGGAGGATAAGGAGGACATCCTCCAGGCATTTTGCCCTAGTCTCTTCCCCTTCCTTTGATTGAGAGAACTGCTTAACCTTTGAAAGATTGGAATTTTGGACTTCCCATCGGAGAATCCTAGTATCATATCTGGAATAGCTAATGCAATGTCTATATTAGGAGTAAAAGAGAAACTGGTTGAAATGAGGAATCAGAGTCAAGAATTTACAAAGATCCCAACAGAGAAACTATACCATACCTAAAGAAAATATCTTGAGGACCCAACAAATGGATTTATGGGAGCTGTGCTTTGCTACATGTACTTGAGCCCATCTTGAACTCAATTTCCCCTGGACTTTGTGTGAATTGATTGGAGAGTGTGTCATAAACACTTGGGAATATGTTTTGTACCAATTGTTCTTCCTACACCATCTTAGTAGTCAAAACAACACTGATGGCGGCTCATGCATGCAACAGAACTAGAACATGGGTTCTTAACCTGAGAGACTGTAATCTTGTTTTGTTTTAGATAAACAGAGAAATAAATAACTATTTAAATATAATTGCTTTCACTTGTAAGATTATGCATTTAAAAATCTTATTCTGTGATAGAAGTTATAGACTCCACCAACTGCCAAAGGGGCCCATGGTACAAATTTCTAAAAATCTTTTAATGAATCAAAGACATCTTTCCCATTTCTCCTTAAATTGTCATACTCATCCAAAAAAAGCCTCCTCCTTCCCTATCCCTGCCTTCTTCATCTTTCCTGTTTCACTAAGTTCTCCAGAACTCATTCCTCTGCTAAACATTTTATCCTGGATTGCTTCATCTCATGTCCTCTCCATCTTATGGAACTTATGGAAACCTGACTTCCTCTAGCAGACCCTTTATCCCTAAAGGCATACTAGCACTCTCTATCCTTAAGTGTTCCTTCTTACATGTCTCTAAGACATAGGTTTATGGGCCAGAGTTTAAATATCCTTGTTTTCTGTCATGTTCAACCCCCCCTTTGAAACTATCACTCTGCTGAATCTACTTAAAGGTTCACTTCATCTGTCCAGATTTTTGTTGCTATGGACTGCTGGTCTTCAGTTCAAACTCCTTCCTTTGTCAAAAAAAAAATAATAACCTTGTCACCTGACTCAGTAATGCTCACCAAACCAATGTCTTGTACTCTGGGACTTTAATTAACATTATCATTTTCTTTTCCCCCTTCCATCCAAACCCTTTGATCTCCAATTTCTTCAGCCTTTTCTATTCCAATGGTTGATCCTTTCATTCCACCGAGCCATCTATAGGCAAATATCCTCACCATCATTCACAACTGTGTCACACCTATGATCTCAAATATTGAAATTCCTTTATCTGGTCACAGTTTTTTTTTTTTTTTTTTCCCTTGCTCCTTTAGCTCAATCTCATTATAACCAGGAAATATTTATTCCTAACATGCTATTTCAATACATCACTCCTATTCTAAGTCTACTTTCCTTTTGTCACAATTTTATTGATATTAGTTAATCTTAAATCATCTGCATTTCCCATTGTATTTCCCGTGCCCTTCCTAGAGAGCCATCTCTAATAATAAAGAATAAAAAAGAGGGAAAATAAATTTAGTAAACTAATGAACCAGGCAAAAAGCATATTTTTCAGTGTTCTGCATATATATATATATATATATATATATATACTTTTCAGAAGTAAAAAAAAAAAATATATATATATATATATATATTTTTTTACTTCTTAAAAGAAACAGGAAGGAAGGTATCTTTTCTTCATAATCATAAACTTATAATTGACCAATTAAATTATATATTGACTCTCATCCTTGATTCCCTTGCCCACTTGTTCTTCTGCATATCCTTGCAATTCTTATGACTGGATTAATTGCACCATCAATACTCCCATTTTCGCACTAATGAATCCCATGCAGAAGAAAATCCCCAAATCCCATCAACCCGGTCAATTGCAACTTCTTTTTTATTGGATCTTATCTGGTCTTGTAAAGTTGTATAGATCTCCTTTTAGTTTTGTATGATTGACTCCCAATTATGCTATCCAAAGCAGCCTTTGCAATCTAAAGAATTCCTATAGCACACAGCTACTTTCCTATCTACAGATGATTTCCTCTCCTACTGTTCAAGAAAAAAAAAATTGAAGTCATACCTTTACTTACACTGGTTTTCCCTGATCTAGTTTCAAGAAAAAGGATCATCTTTTTCCTTATCAAGTCAATTCTTTCCCTTGTAGTACTGATGTCATTCATTTCCATCCTTTTGTAGAAATTGACTCCATTAACATGTCCCTCCTTTCAGCACAACTCCTGATCACTTCTCAACTGGATTATTGAAATAACATTCAAATTCAAAAATCCCTGCCTCTAATCTCATCCCTTTCAAATTTATCCTCAATATAGCTGCCAAAAAAATCTTCTTAAGGCTCAAGATTTACCATATGATTCCTCACTTAAAAAAAACAAAACACCTTTAGTGGTTGCTTATTGACTCTTGAAGAGAATACAGACTCCTCAACTTGACATTCAAGCTCCACTGCTCTTGTGGATGCCAGCTATCTCACTAGATTTTCATGATATTACTCTCCTTACATTCTCTGTTCCAACCAAACTGAACAACAGCTATTCTTTGAACCTCACATTGCATCTTGAGCATTGCACAAGCCATCCTCCGGTGTCAGGAGTATACTTCCTCTTCATCATGACTTCTTAGAATGCTTTTCTTCCTCTAAGGTTCAGCTCTGCTATCATTCTGTAGCCAATTCATATCCTTTCTTGTCTCAAATTATCTTTGTAATTTTACTAGTATACATATTATAACTCCAAAATAGTAAAATATGAATTTGAAGGCAAGAACTGTTTTATTATCATTTTTGTGTTGCCAACTCCTAGTAAAATGCCTCATACATAGCAAATGCTTAATAAATCTATATCGACTTGAATTGAAAATATAATTTTGTGCTATCTACATCTAGAGAAAGAACTATGGATTCTGAATACAGTTTGAAGCATATTATTTTCACTTGTTTCTATTTTTTTCTTTTCCCTTTGTTCTAGTTTTTCTTCTACAACATGACTAATGTGAAAATATATTTACATGATTATACATATATAACATATCAGGTTGCTTGCTGTATTGGGAAAACACAGGGGAGAAGAGGGAGAAAATATTTGAAATTCAAAATCTCATTTAAAAATGAATGCTGAAAACTATATATATAATTGGTAAAAAATAACTATTTTTCAAAAAATAATAAAAAAAAACATATAATTTTATTTTTCCATTGATTTCCCAAATAAGGTATAATAAAACACAAAATAATAACAATGTACTAAATTTAATATTACTAAATCATGGATTCTGAGTGTGATGAGGCTCATTTGGGGGGGAGTTCAATTTCAGAATTTCATATGACCCACTTTCACAATTTCCCTTTTAAACTTTCCTAATTACCCCTATCCTTCCCAATTCCTCCAAGCCACAAGAATTTTCTCCCCCTTGGAAAATCCCTGATTCCATATTCATAATTCCCAATACTTTGCTTTCTTTAATCCTTTTATTCTGCATCATAATTATAGCTGCATGTCTCACATTTGCTTCTAGACTATCCATCTGAGGATAGGATATTTAGTATCCTAGACATGATGGTGTCAAACTCAAATCGAAAGGGGGGTGATTCTTGGTGCCCCAATCCTGGAATTTAGGCACTGAATTCCTCCTCTGAAGGCTTCTGGGAATAATTTCATAACTCTCAGGACTTAATCTTATAGATGATCCTGAGTTGTGGTTAATTCAATCAGACCAAGGGTACCTGGCCACCCATAGGATAGACTACATCATTAGCTGCCACACAATTAATAAATAACATATTGAGAATAATTTATGCAAGAATCAGACCATGGCCATTTAGACAACTCATCTGGGGTGCCCATTTTTCTTGCATTTGGGAAGCTGGACTCTGCCCACCAATTACTTGCCTAAATTCAGATTACGTCCTTGGGAATCTTCATTTGTCCATTGCTCTTGAGAAACCTCTATTGAGACACTCTCTTTTGAGAAATCTTCACAGATAAACTAAGAATCAGAGTTTTGATTTGAAAGGCATTTATTAAGCTAAGTAGTAGGCATTTAAGAGGAAGGAGATTCGGGCAGTAGAAATTCTCCTTTCAATAGCCAGGAAATCTATCCATAGGAGATCAAGAAGAAATGAGCTTAAATTATATCAGGGAGGATATAGTTTAGATTACTTTTCTCTTGAGATAGACAGGAATTCCTAAGTTGAAAGAAACATGCAAAGGTGAATATGCAAAGTTAACTAATGGAACACAAGTGTTGATTGTCCAAGGTGATTTGAAATTATATAACTTTTCAAAGTATTGTGATTTTTTTTGTTTAAGCTTTTATAATTTTATTCTTGTGTGATCCCAGTAGCCTCCTAACAATCTTCCTATATACAATTAATTCTACAAAATGCTTCCAGATAAACCCTCCTAATGCACATTTCTAATCATGTCACTTTACTGTATGTGTGTGTATATGTATATATAATAGCTTTTAATTTACAAGATATATATATGGGTAATTTTTCAACACTGACCCTTGCAAAACCTTCTGTTCCAACTTTCCCTCTCCTTTCCCCCACCCCCTCCCCTAGATGGAAAGTACATGTTAAATATGTTAAGCATAATGCTAAATCCAATATATGTATACATATTTATACCGTTATCTTGCTGCACAAGAAAAATCAGATCAGAAAGGAAGGAAAAAAACCAGAGAAGGAAAACAAAAATGCACACAAACAATGACAGAAAGAGTGGAAATGCTATGTTGTGGTCCACATTCATTTCCCAGTGTTCTTTCTATGGGTATAGCTGGTTCTCTTCTTTACTGAACAATTGGAACTAGTTTGAATCATCTCATTATTGAAGAGAGCCACATATATCAGATATGATCATTGTATTATCTTCTTGCTGCCTCATATAATGATCTTCTGGTTCTGCTCACTTCACTCCCATCAGTTCGTGTAAGTCTCTCCAGGCCTCTCTGAAATCATCCTACTGGTCATTTCTTACAGAACAATAATATTCCATAACATTCATATACCAAAACTTACTCAAAACTTACTAAAAACAACCTTTGGGGGGGATTTCTTCCCCATGGCCTGTTGGACAAAATCCAGATCTCCTGTCCTGAGTACAATCCAAAGACTCAAATGAACTCAGAGGGCCGTCAACACTCAAGGATTAAACATACTTTTACTGTACCATGTCCCCATTGTTATATTTGGCCCAGCAATCAGAACAACAGAAGATATCTTCTTCGCTTATCAAGAGTTTGCAGATATTTGTAAAGTACTTAGATCAGTAGCACATGGCCTGGCCCATAACAGAAGCTACAAAAATGCATGTTTCCATTCCTCCATTTGAGAGCTCAGACTTCCATGAAATTACAAGGGCAAATCAGTTTGCAGGGCTGATTTCTGCCTCCCCCAAACCCCACCTTTTTTGGAGGAATTGATAATAATATATGGAATGGAAATATGTCTCTGGAGTTTGGGGTGTTTTTTTAACTTAACCTTATTAATTTACTTAATATTTTCTTCAGTTACATTTTTTTAAAAACCTTTGAGTTCAATTCTCTCCATTATCCCCACCCCCAACCCCCATTAAGAACTGGTTTGCTTTTGTCTCTCAGAACTCGCAAAGCACTCTTGCACATATTTTTTTTTTCTATTTACCATTTTGTGTCCCAACTATTGGTATCCATCCTTTTCTAGATGAGAAGTTTCTTGAGCTCAGCACCCATCTCCCCCACAGTCATCACAGCAGATGTTACACAAACATTTATTGACTCACTCAGTTGTTTTCAGTCCTATCTGATTGTGATCTCTTGGTAAAGATACTGGCTGGTTTGCCCTTTCCTTCTCCAATTCATTTTACAGAGGAGAAAACTAATGCAAATAAGGTTAAGTGACTCGTTTGTTCAGGGTCATCCACCAACTAAGTGTCTGAGGCCATATTTGAATTCAAGAGGATGACTCCAGTCCTCCACCCTCTTTGCCCTTATTTGATAGCAATAGAACCTGTGTCTATGTAGAGGCAGTGCGGTGCAGTGGATAGCGTGTTATTTTTGCACTGGATCAAAAGGCCCTGTGTTCTAGTCCAGCTCTGCCTGTTGCTATTTGTGTGACTTTGGGAAAAGCACAAGCTCTCTGAGCTCAGGGCCGCCCACTAGGACACGGGAGAGCCGGACTGGCCGGCTGCTGAGGGGCTCCAGCCAGGTGCGCAGAGCCTGGGCTGCCTCCCGCCCTCCCGCGGGGAACGGCTTCGGGGGCTGCTCGCTGAGGGCATTCAGCGATTGTTCCCCAGCCCTCTTGCTCCTCTCCCCCCTCCCCGCCCCAGTAGGCATTGCCTGAAAAAACTATGTTAATCAATAGATTAAAGGTGGCCTGCTGTCACTTGGGTCCGATTTTGTTGCCTTAAAGGAGAAACGTTAGTGATCCTGACCGCACCAAGACAACGTGCCGGCCTTGGGGCCGCAGGCCCCTGTGAGGCTGTGTAACAGGTTCGATCGATGTGAAAATACGGTGAGGGGGGGAGGGGGAACAGAAGAGAAAGAGGGGGGAAAGAAGAGGGAGAGAAGAGAGACAGAGAAACTGAGAGACAGAGACAGACAGAGAGACAGAGACAGAGAGAAGGCTAGAGAACGAGAACAAGAAAGGGAAGGAGAGCAACAAAATGAGAGAAACAGAGAGAGACAAAGATAGAGAGGGAGATAGATACCGATACATGAAGACAGAGAGAAAGGAAGAAATAAATTCAAAGAGAGATAGAGAGAAAGGTAGGCAGCAGAGAGAGATACAGAAAAGAAGAGGGAGACAGCCTGAAATAACTTGGGACATTTTTTTTAGTAGTTGGTAGTATCATTTTTCATGAATAAACAATCTTCTAGACATCAGGATTATGGTCATTCATAATTAAAACTGAATTCTATTGTATTTTAGCTATAAAATATACTGGTATATTTTCTTCCTCCATTCTCCTAAGCACCATGTGACTTTTCAGAGACTCTGGGAAGCTCCAACATTTGCTACATGGATGTGTAGTAGAATCTGACTGGACTTTCTCATTAAACATAAGGGATGATTATGCTATTTTATTGGTAAAGGGGGGGGGACTCCTTAGATAAAGAAACTGCATTTGCCAATTCATCCAAGGCTTGGAGAGCCCCAAAAACTCCCTGTCTCCTCAGAACCCAGCATGGAGACCAATCTATAATAGGTCTTTGATGAATGCTTACTGAGTGACCAAAGGTAGAACTTGGATCCAATTTCAGATCTTTTAAGCCCAAGTTCATTGATTTTCCTATTGCACCACATAGCTTCCCTTATTATCTCTTTCAGGTGACATTTACATTCCAGCTAAATTTACCTGGTAACATTCATCTTCCAAGTAACATATCCCCTCAAGGTAATGGGGGAGAAGCCATGCCTCTAACGTGACAGTCACACCTTAACATAAAGAAATGACCCCAGGTATTTAGGACATTTGGACAAAGACATTTGGGAAGTTTTGGGTCCCCTTCACATCATAAGAAAAGTTGGTACTGGGCTTATATCCCAAAGAGATCATAAAGAAGGGAAAGGGATCTGTATGTGCAAGAATGTTTGTGGCAGCCCTCTTTGTAGTGGCTAGAAACTGGAAACGGAGTGGATGCTCATCAATTGAAGAATGGCTGAATAAATTGTGGTACATGAATGTTATGGAATATTATTGTTCGGAAGAAATGACCAACAGGATGATTTCAGAAAAGCCTGGAGAGACTTACACAAACTGATGCTGAGTGAAACGAGCAGGGCCAGGAGATCATTCTATACTTCAACAACAATACTATATGATGACCAGTTCTGATGGACCTGGCCATCCTCAGCAACGAGATCAACCAAATCATTTCCAATGGAGCAGGAATGAACTGAACCAGCTACGCCCAGAGAAAGAACTCTGGGAGATGACTAAGAACCATTACATTGAATTCCCAATCCCTATATTTATGCCCACCTGCATTTTGGATTTCCTTCACAGGGTACAATGTTTCAAAGTCCAATTCTTTTTGTACAGCAAAATAACTATTTGGCCATGTATACTTATTGTGTATCTAATTTATACTTTAATATATTTAACATCTACTGATCATCCTGCCATCTAGAGGAGGGGGTGGGGGGAAGGAGGGAAAAAATTGGAACAAAAGGTTTGGCAATTGTCAATGTTGTAAAATTACCCATACATATAACTTGTAAATAAAAAGCTATGAAATAAAAAAAAAAAGAAGAAAAGTTGGGCTTCTGCCTAATCAGACCAAAATGGGCTTCAAAACTGACAGTTTTCTCTGCACTGCAGACTGCGGTAGCAGCATGTGGTTCAGGCTACACGTGGGGTCAGATTTTTTTTGTTGGACAGAAAATCCAATAGTGGCTTGGAGGCATTTTACAAGGCAGCATTATAAAATGTAACTATGAAATTAAATATAAAACTCCTAAAGCACAATTTGGGGGGGGGGGGTTAGCTTTAGATAATTTGATATGAAAACTTGATCTGTGCAATTGAAAGTCTGGTTAAATAGCACAGATAAATCATTGATACTATTGATCTATCAGGTTTCACTCTATCTTTGACAAGATAGTGTATCTGAGGAATGAGTTGGATCAACATGGAGAACATGAATGTCCCTGAGATCTTCTCTGTGGAATGAACTTCAAGAGAGCTAAAAGTTTCCCTGGTTCAGAATGAAAAGAGATGTGATGAATGCAATTCTTCCAATGACTAAACCTCTCCAAAAAAGACTGGGGAAAGCCTCATTAATTCCTTTGTCACTAATGTAGCTTTTGTGATAAATGAATTTAACCTCTGTATCCCTAGAACTTAGTACATTAGTGTGCATGCAGTAAGTGTGTAATGAATGCTTGCTTAACTGAATAAATTAAACTGAGATAGAAACTGTGTCCAAACAGTTTTGTATAAATAACCAAGCGAGGGGTTTCCAAGGCAATGTACTAATTACATACAGTTCTTATCTCTTCCTTAATGAGTTAATCAATCAATCCACAAGCATGTATTAAGCCTGTGGTCCATGCCAGACATTATGCTAGGCTGAAAATAGGAAGATAAAAATTAAACAGTCCCTTCCTTCAAAGAGCAAACAGTCCCTAGGAATTCTAATTTATAACCTTCTGTTGGCCTTTTATTAGCTACTGTTTGGCTACTTGAGATATGATGACACTGAATTTATATAAATATATTCTGTAATTTGAATTACTCATATCTTTTTACAAAATGATAAATAATATTGCTAAAAATGCAGGATAAGGGCTAATGGAAGGATTTAAAATTCTTGTTGCTAGTGTAGGTATTTGAGTTTATTACCACTGAAAATCCAACTGAGTTTGCATAATAGGTCAAGGATGAAATAAACAGAACCAAGAGAACGTTGTATATAACAACAGCAATATTGTTTTAATAACAACGTTGAGTGAATAAGTTATTTTGACTATTGTAAATATCCAAATTAACTATAAAGGACACATGAAGAAAGACACTATCTGCATTGAGAGAAATAACTGACAAATAGAATTATGTATAAAATAGTTTTATGTGTATATGTGTATATATATATATATATATATATATATATATATGTCTAATGGTAGCTATGTTTAGGGCAGAGGGAAGGAGGAAAAAAGGGGCCAACAGAAAGTTATATGATAAAGAAGGAAAGAAAATAAGAACTTTATATGATAACTATTATATATATAAAATGAGTAGAAAGTTGTACATAATAAATTTCCAATTGCATATAAATTCATCTTTTTTTCCTATTTTACTATGTTATGGACATATTTGTTTTATTTCTCAAGTTCAGAATAAAATAAATTTATTATTTAAAAATAATAGAGGTGAGGACAAACATAGTATGACCTTATGTGGATGTATATGAATGTACATATGTATATAGTATATGATTATGATATCTTTGTGCATGTATGTATATATGTGTGTGAGTACATGTATATATCCATATATAATATATGGATAGAGGTATGTGGGAGGGAGAGGAAAAAAGAAGAAAGGAAAAAAAAAGCAGAGAAAAGAACAAAAGGAAAACTTATAAGGAAGCAAAGAAAAGAAAGACAGCTCTGGACTCAATGTGTAATATTTATTTATATAGGTTTCTTGAAATGGAAATTTGTTGTTTAATATTTGAATCCTCTCTTATATTCTGTTGTGCACATGACAATGTTTTTCCTTTTTCTATTTCCTTTTTTATTTTGTATATAAGTTTTAAATAAATATTTTTAAAAGAAAAATGAGAGGGATGGATCTTGAAAAGGCATGGGAAAAGTCAAAGTGTGACATTTGGTGAGGTGGAGAAAGTGGATCTGGAAATGCCATGAGTCAGGAAATTGATATGAACGGAGGCCAGAAGATCAGGAAGATGGAAGGAACAAGGGGCCCTTTCAGCTTGGCTGAGTTGTTCAGAGAGAGATTGAATCCAAAAAGTTCCAAGTATGAGAACATGGAATGTGGAACGCATTATTACACGAGGAATTGAGGAAAAAAACTGACTAGCTAGTTAGTGGCCCAGATGTGGAATATCTGGCAAGACCCCGTTGTGAACGAAGCTCTTAACTTCAGGTAATGGTCTTGAAGCTGGCCTCCTGGCAGTAAACTACCTTTTCAATCTCTTGTGCTTTACTCTCTTTGCATGTTCTCTCTAATTAGGTAACATTAGCTTGTTTGCTATTTCTCCCATAGGATCCTCCATCTTCAGATTCTATGACTTTTACTGGTTAGGCCTGTGACCTGGAATACTCTCCCTTTTATCTCCACCTACTGACTCTTCTGGCATCTGTCACTCAGCTGAAATTCTACTTTCTGCTAAATGTCTTACATCTCTCAATGCAAACGTTTTCCCTCTGAGATCCCCTCCAATGTATCACCTACATATGTTCTTTTTCTTGTTTGTCCTTCATTCTGGAAGAGTACCATGACACTGGGGAGGGGATGCCCTGACATGCAAGTGATTGGATTAGAGAGGAGAGCTGGGCAAAGGGATCAGTGTCACTTTTTCCTTTGGAACCATCTGGGTTCAGTGGCAAGATATAGATCAGGTTGCTGAAGATGGCCCTGGATCTTGAACAGATCTCGGTTTCAATGATCAGCGATTAAGACTCTGCCTCATTTCTTACCTAGCCTTAATATATCTTATATGTGGCTTGTATGTTGTCTCTCCATTAGAATGAGAGTTCCTTAAGGACAAAGACTGCTTTCACCTTTCTTGTATTCTCAGGACTGAGTCGTTGTCTGGCAGAGTAAAGACTTAGTAAATATTTGTTGAACTGATTAGACTTGACTTGAATGAATCAATTCCCTTATTTTTCTTTTTCTCCATTGTCATATATCTTCTCTTATTTTCTTGTCATGGTTTTCATTTTATTCCCAATTTCTTTTTGAGATCTCAGCCAGATGTGCTTATAATAAAGGGTCACCAAAGTCCCATCCAATTGTCAAAATCTGTATTCCTGTAATCACCATCATAACTTCCATGTGTGTTCACTCCTTTACTTGGTATCACAGCCTTTTACAGAGGACCTTAAAGGGAACTGAGTCCAGGGGATTCTAAATCTTTGTGGAGTCATGAATCCCTTTGGCAGTCTGGTGGAGTCTATGAACCCCTTCTCAGTATAATGTTTTTAAATACAGAAGAAACAATACACAGAATTATAATGGAGACCAAATGTTAATGAAAATAAAGATTGATCTATATCAATTTATCTATTTATATGTGTATATGTGTGTGGGAGACAGAGAAAGGAAGAGAAAAAGAAGGAGCAAGAGGATGGGAAGAGAGAGAGAGAGAGAGAGAGAGAGAGAGAGAGGAGAGAAAAGGATGGAGAGGGGGAAGAGAAAAAGAGAAAGAGAGACTGAGACAGAAAGGAGGAAGGAATAAGAGGGAGCAAGAGAAAGAGATACAGAGATAGAGAGAAGGAAGGAGTGAGAGGGGGAAAAGAGAGAGAAAGAGAGAGGCAGAGAGAGAAATAGAAATAGAGACAGTGACAGACAGAGAGAAACAGAGAGAGACAGAGACAGAGAGGAGAATGAGAAGGAAGGAGTGAGAGGAGGAAGAGAGAAAGAGGGAGAAAATGAAGGAATGAGGTGGAGGAAGAGAGAGAGAGAAAGACAGAGAGAGAGAGAGAAAGACAGAGACAGAGAGAAAACAGGATTTAGAAGGTTTCTAAAGTCACTTCCAACTTTAAAATTCTATAATTCTAAATTGAGTGTTCTGAGAAAAGATTGATTACAGCACAGAGGAGTATATGAAATGCCTTATTTCATGCTTATTATCAATATTAAAAAAGAAAAAAAATCAAGGAAAAATACTGTACATTATATCCAGTTAAGTAAGCTGAATGATTTTTCAAAGATTTCCAGGAAGCACAAGTGACAATTTATAAAGAAACTGACAAGCAACTGAGTTGAGCTTATGTATTCTGGTATCAATAAGCACTTTCCCCTTGATCTTTGGTGGAATACTATCTGGGAGGGTAGAATCAAAAGACATTTATAATCTATTGAATCTATAGAAGATAAGGAACCTTCAATGAAATCACCAATTTAATTATCTCCTACCACCCCACCACCACCACCCAGCTTTTGGAAATCACTCTCTGTCACATTTTACTAGCAACTCTGAATGAAGCAAACTGCAACATTAGGTCACAGTCAAAATTCTGAAGTGTTCCTTCTTTCCTTCACACACAGATTCCTTCCAAGGCCACACATTTCCAAACCTGTGTCAATCAAACAGGCAGGCAGGCTCAGTGGAGGAAAACCATTATTGTACTTAAAATTCCAAAGTGTTTAAATCTGACTTCTTTTCCTCTCTTTTCATTCAAGGTCAGTTCTGGTGACAGTTTAAATAATCACTGTGTAGACTGTTTAAAAAACACTCCCTGGAGCCATTTTGTAAATTTTTCTTGTTCCATTAGAAGTAGCAGTGGCCTCTTGAATGGCTTAGCACAGTCCCTGGTACAAAGTGACTTTTAATAAATGTGGGGTTGACAGGACCAGCACTTAAGATAATGATGTAATTTAATGGGGCAGCTTGAAATTTTTTATAAACTTAGGACCAAAATTATCCAGTGCTTCACAATCTCAGTTTTGGTAGTAAAACCAGAAAGTCCTGCATTTACTGATCCTGTTTGAACAAAAGCTAGATTCATCAGAGGAAAAACAAGCAAAATATCATCTACCCACCAAAAGAAAAATGATTTCCCACCTACTTAAACAAAAGGCTTTCCAAACTCAGGGCCCCCAAGGCAAGAATAACAGTATGGCAAAGCTGCAGATCCAATCCTAGCTTCAAATTTCTAAAGAGCTAAAATACAAAAGCAGAGTTGGCTGGAAGCAAAATTTTGAACTAGTCTACATTCCTCTAGAATTTCCTTCAATTCTCAGAGGGCTTTCAACTTTTCCTTTTTATTTTTTTTCTTCCAACATGATTTTGTCATCCCACCATCATCTTAAACTTAACGTTAAGTGTTATTGTCCCAAGAAATTCTACAAAAATTATTTCATATGGGGTTACCCCTTCTAAGGTTTTATTTTTATTTTATTTTTTTTAATGATAACTTTTTATTGACAGAACCCATGCCAGGGTAATTTTTTACAACATTATCCCTTCTCTCACTTCTGTTCCAATTTTTCCCTTCCCTCCCTCCATCCCCTCCCCCAGATGGCAAGCAGTCCTATATATGTTGAATATGTCGCAGTATATCCTAGATACAATCTATGTGTGCAGAACCAAACAGTTCTCTTGTTGCACAGGGAGAATTGGATTCAGAAGGTAGAAATAACCTGGGAAGAAAAACAAAAATGCAAACAGTTTACATTCATTTCCCAGTGTTCTTTCTTTGGGTGTAGCTGCTTCTGTCCATCCTTGATCAATTGAAACTGAGTTAGATCTTCTCTTTGTCAAAGAAATCCACTTCCATCAGAATACATCTTCATACAGTATCATTTTTGAAGTATATAATGATCTCCTGGTTCTGCTCATTTCACTTGGCATCAGTTCGTGTAAATCTCTCCAAGCCTTTCTGTATTCATCCTGCTGGTCATTTCTTACAGAACAATAATATTCCATAACATTCATATACCACAATTTACCCAACCATTCTCCAATTGATGGACATCCACTCATTTTCCAGTTTCTAGCCACTACAAACAGGGATGCCACAACCATTTTGGCACATATTGGTCCCTTTCCCTTCTTTAGTATTTCTTTGGGGTATAAGCCCAGTAGTAGCACTGCTAGATCAAAGGGTATGCACGGTTTGACAACTTTTTGGGCATAATTCCAGATTGCTTTTCAAAATGGTTGGATTCGTTCACAACTCCACCAACAATGCATCACTGTCCCAGTTTTCCCGCATCCCCTCCAACATTCATCATTATTTTTTCCTGTCATCTTAGCCAATCTGACAGGTGTGTAGTGGTATCTCAGAGTTGTCTTAATTTCCATTTCTCTGATTAGTAGTGATTTGGAACACTCTTTCATATGAGTGGAAATAGTTTCAATTTCATCATCTGAAAATTGTCTGTTCATATTAAGGTTTTATTTTTAAAGAGGATTTCGGAAAGGAAAAATTGCTGATCACAAAAGAAGAAAGTACTAATGGTGTAAATTCAGGCTTCAGAAGAAGTCATTTTTGTTTGTATGTTTTTTAAACTTGGAGTCTTTTCTGGGTCTTTCAAATCATATCACATAGATAGATTTCCACCAACTCTGTCTATCCGATTGTAGAAAAGCCCAGATGGTCTCAACCCAGAAAGTTTCCTCAATTTGTCTTGGGGGGAAGATGCAACAAGCTATTTTATGGGTATGTGCACATATGCACATATACCTGTACCCACTTCTCATTTTTTGGAACCAGATTCAAATCCCACCTTAGACACAATAGTTGTGTGATCACAGAGCATCTCAAATCCTAGCCTCAATTTCCTGATGCACAAAACAGAAATAATTATACTCATACTACCTAGCTCACAGGGATATTGTTAGGAAAGTATCTTGCAAATCGTAAACTTCTATAGAAACACAAGTTGTTGTTCTGAGACACACACACACACACACACACACACACACACACAAAACACACACACACATTTACAATCCAATGGGGTGGACCTGGAGTTCTAGCCTAGGAATCAAAATTTGTAAAGTAACACCACTATATCCAAGTCTATAACCCAAAGAGATCCAAGAAATGGGGGGAGGAGGGGAGAGACATATATGTTCAATAATATATACAGCAACAGTTTTGGTAGTAAAAAGAATTAGAATTTGAGAAGATGCTCATCAACGGGAAATAGCTGAACAAGTCGTGGCTTATCGTTGTGGTGGAGTACTAATGTACTATAAGAAATAATGAGCAGGGAAGACTTATGTGAACTGATGCAAAGTGTAGTGAGTAGAACCAGAAGAACATCATACAGAAGAACAACAATATTGTAAGTATGTGAAAGACTTAGCTACTCTGACCAAAACAGTGATCCAAGACAATTCCAAAGAACTCAATACGAAAAATGCTATTCACCTCCAACATGACAATCAATGAACTCTGAGTACAGATTGAAGTATGTTTTTCCCCTTTTTTGTCTATATGGCCAATACAAAAATATGTTTTGAATGGCCTCACGTATGTAATTGATATCATCTTGCTTGTTTTCTCAGTGAATAGGGAAAAGAGAGGAAGGAGAGAATGTAGATCTTATTTTTTAAAGGAATGTCTAAAATTAATTAATTAAAATTGTCTTTCAAAAAAAAAAATTCAGACACTATAGCAACTTATACTCCTCTAGTGACACAGAAACAAAGGACATTATCATTTAAACACCAAAAACAATTAATCCAAATTAGAAACTACCTAATGATATGTCAGCAGTCACATTGAGATGAGTTAAGTTCTTCCTTGACCCACTAGCTCATTACTGACCCCTCCAATAGGAATATTGTTAGTGCTAATTGCTTTAACCTAATTATGTGTAGTTTGACCTAAATGTTCTGTTTTGTAGCTATATTAAATTTAAGGAACTAAAATGTATGGTTCTCCAAATCAATTAATTTGGGACCAGTAGTTGACCTGATTGATAGTGATATGTAGTGGCCATAAGTACTGACCTTTATAACCTGATGTACCTTTCCTCTGCAGTAATGATAGATTCCTAGACGCTAAGGAAATATAGAAGGTTGAGTCTGTTGAGTAAAAGATGGCTGGAAAGGGTGGCAGGAATAGTAGCACAAAATATGTGCTAATTCATTTTTTCATCTTTAGCTTGTTGACAGATTCTTTACAATGGTAATAGACAAATGACATTGAATAATTATCTCGTGGCTTCATATGCTTATCTTTTTCTCCATGAGGAAAATAAAAGGTTCTTTAAAATTCAGTCATTTCAAAAAGAAGGCATGATGAATTCTTGATTCAAAAATTTCTAAATTCAAAGTGCATATATAAAATAAGATGACAGGTAGTCTATGCTAAAGGAATATTGAGGTTTTTAAATGATTAGAATGGACAGTTATCCATACCTTATTTTATTTATTTATTATTATTTTTTGCTGAGGCAATTGGGGTTAAGTGACTTGCCCAGGGCCACACAGTTAAGAAGCGTTAAGTGTCTGAAGGCAGATTTGAACTCAGGTCCTCCTGACTTCAGGACTGGTGCTCTATCCACTATGCTACCTAGCTGCCCCAGCTGTACTTTATTTTTTTTTAAAAGGCAATCTCTGGAGCCAAATTGGAAAAGCTGATTGTGTAAGGATTCACCTCCTTTCCAAGGTAAATCATACTATTCAACAATGATGTGGACTATTTTATGTGTTGTGGAAGGGATTTAAAATATCTCTTACTGTTAAATATCATCATGTTTGTATATATTATTATACATGCTCCATATTGTCACGATTTGGCAGGCCATGAAGACGGCAAGCTTCCCACCACATGAGACAGTTGTCACTATTGTGAGCATACTACTCGAGAAAGGGGACTCATCCAGGCTTCAGAAGGAGCTTTTAAAATACAATATCTCCAAAGATGTAAATGTGAAATTATGACTTTTGCCTATTCACTGACTAAAACAACTGGCACCTTTCAGAGACTATATATTATGCAAAGGAGATCTAGTAAAAAAAAAAAAAATACTCTAGAAATACGCTACTTCTTTGCCTTGTGAGGAATAACCAGAAACTGGAACCAATCAAGCTCTCCTTGTTCTTCAGCTCCTTTATCTCCTTGTTAATAGCCATCCCAGGAGTCTAAACCCTTGCAAAAATGATAGTTAAGGACAGCTTTTCAAAGACACAGCAGCCCATCAGATTAGGGTTTCTTGCCACTCTGTCTAGTTTTACTTTTCTTATTTTCCCTGAAGTAGCTCCCAGTTGTTACTTTTTGTAGGAAGGCTCAGAGGATTCAGTTAACAGGATGCTTGAGTTAGAAGGAGCCTTAAGAAAGAACCTCTCATGTGACATCTTAGAAGACACTTTAATGTGAATACAGAATCACCAAATTGCAGAACTGTAAGAGAACTAGGGGCTACTCGTCCAACCTGAGCAGAGATCTTGCAATTGATGACTGAATATTCAGTCAATATTTGAATATTTCCCGAGGAAAGAAACTCATTATCTTCTGAGACAGTTATTGCACGTTTGGATGGCTTACATTATTAGAAAACCATTCTTACATGACAATGAAATTTGTCTTTCAGGAGCTTTTCTCTGAGATTCCTACTTCTGCCCTCTTGGGTCAATCATGCACCCATTGAAGAAGTATCGATTAGGTGCCAAATATGTGCTAGGTGCTGGACATAAGATATGAAAAGAGCAACAAAAAAATCTGCCCTCAAGAAGCACTTGGGGGAAAACAGCATGTATATATACACAAAATGTTAAATTCAATATATAATCAAGGTAGGCACAAACTGATTTCACAACAGACTAAGTCTAGCTCTTTTACATAATCTTGAGTATAGATTTTGTCCCTGTGTGTGGCTGCCATTTGAAGTGTGGATCTAGATAATTAATCTCACCAACCCAGCATTCAATACAGAAATACCCAAAGTCTCTTAATAAATGATATTTAGGCTGTTCTAGTTGACTTGGAGTCACAAAGTATTTTAAAGTGCTGTGCAGATTCTTTTTTAAAGATACAGTGGAAAGAATACTGGGACCAGAAGAATCAGAAGACCTGGGATCTTAATCCTAGCACCCTCCCCAACTCCAGATAGCAAGATGCAGATGGAGTGTTGGACTAAGAAGAATACCTAGATTCAAGTCTTACTTTTAGCCAGAGATTTTGACCTGGGGTCTTTTAAAAAATATTTTGATAACTATATTTCAAAATTGATCTTTGCATTTACATGTATTTTATTCATTGAAAAGATTGTTGTTTTAAGGAATCTGTACATATACTCTACACTGCTAAAGAGGTCTCTGCTGCACACAATGCACATGCGCACACACACACACACACACACACACACACAAAGTGAATAACATCTGACTTAGATACTAGCTATTTGATAAGGGAAAATGTCTGGCTTCAGTTTCCTATAAAATGGGAGTTACAATATTTATACATGAATTGATGCATAAATCACTCAAGTAAAGTGCTTTTTAAATCTAACATCATATTATAAATGTGATTTAATATGTATTATTATATAATTATCATCATCATCAATTAAGAGAACCAAGTCTAGGTTTTTAAAGTCATAAGATGCTGAAGACATTAGAAATCTTGGATACTAGTGGCCTGTTCCAACTTTAGCTTATGGTACTCAGTTAAAGAAGCAAATAAAGTTGCATCAATTGTTCAGGGAAAGCATTTTAGCTCGACTTCACCTTGTCCTGAGCAATGACAATAACAATGTCAGCTAGTCCAACCTTCTCAAGATTAGATAAAATTTCATCACTGGGAGAAAAAAGGCTTCTTCCCTCTCCATGGAACCACTGTCTCATAGTTTTAAAAATGATCCATCTTCCTTTACTATATCAAGACTTTTCAAATATTTGTACCTCTCCATCACCAAGTTAGACAATATAGTATATGCGGGTCACTACACTTTACTTTTTCTTAAGAAAAGAGAGTTCCTTTAATATGGCCACTTACCCAAAGATCTTTGTGGATTAAAATCACTGAATCCTGATGGTGAATTCTTCAAAGGGTACACCATATCCTCAAATTCTTAGCTTATTTATATAATACTATCTTTTCCTGTGGTGATAATGATGATTAAAGAGGAAGACAAAGATTCATTGACAATCCAGTGTGTTGAGTTTGACAATTACAGATAGCTCTTTTTATAGACTATACAATAAAGAGCAAAGGAACCTAAGCTAGCAAAATAAGTGAATTTATCTCAGGAAAAACAATTGGTAGCTAACTATCCAATAGCCGCATGGAGGTTTGTGATAGAAACATCATCCAATAGTTTTGTCTCCAAAAGACCTGGACTTAGGCATAACATAGAGATTTGATGTCAGGAACATTTTCCTGACAGTTGGAACTGTCTGGGAGTAGACTAGGTTGAGTCAGTAAATATTGGATTTCCCTTTTAAGAGATCATTAAGTGAAGATTGGATAGTCACTGATTGGGTAAGCTAAAGAAGATATTTCTGTTAAGGTAGTAGTTAGATTAGATGGCCATTGAATCTAACTTTCCCTTTCCTCCCCAACTCTGAGAATCTAGTATTCTTTAATGGTGACATACTTAGGATACATATTAAAGAGCAATAGGAGCTTGCCTGGCAGAATGAGAAATCTGACAAAATAACAAACATAACAGCAGGACTTTCAGTCAGGTGCAGTGCAGTAGTTGGCCAATTTGGGGAGAAAGGTCTTTGTCTAGGAAAAGAACTAAACTCTTTGCAAAAATAATGTCCAATAGCTTATATCTTCAAATTCAATAAATATCATATCCCCTGGCTAGGGGATGACAAATTCAACGAATAGACCAATTATGAAGACTTAAAGAACACTGGGAGATGAGAGAGAAGAATCATGACAGAAGGTTTGATAGAACACTTTGTTTTTCCAACTCACTGATGCACTTAGCACTACTCTCAAGAGAGACAGTATCTATGCCCAAAGGACTATAAAACTTTGTGTCTGACTCAGCAGTGCCATTACTGGGTTTGTATCCTAAGGAAATCATAAAGGAAGGAAAAGGACCCACATGTGCAAAAATCTTTGTAGCAACTCTTTTTGTGTTAGCAAAAAATGGGAAAATGAGTGGATGTCCATCTATTGGGGAATGGCTGAAGAAGCTGTGGTATATGGAGATAATGGAATATTAATCTACAAAAAATGATGAACAAGCTGATTTTAGAAAGGCCTGGAAAGATTTACATGAACTGATGCTGAGCAAGACAAGTAGAACCAGGAATATATTATACACAGTAACATCCAGAATTGTGATGACCAACTATGAATGACTTGGTTCTTCTCAGTGGTTCAATCAGCCAAAGCAATCCCAATTTGAACAAAAAATGCCATCTGTATCCAGGAAAAAGAACTAAGGGCACCGAATGTAAATCAGCACATGCTATGTTCACTTCTTTTTTCTTTTTCTTTTTTTATCTTTCCCATGGTTTTTACCTTTTGCTCTGATTTTTCTCTCCTAACATGATTCAAAATATTTCCTAGAAAAAAAATAATTCAGCAGTAGCACAAGCACATGAAAAAGAAAGTCTCAGAAACATAAAAAAGAAGGGAAATAAAAGTGTGAAGAAAGGATACCTATGCTATTTCTTAACTGATCTGAAGAAAAAGACTTTTCTAAAAAGTATGTTGGGGGAATTTAAAGAGATAACACAACCGGGCCTTAGTAATTCTAGATTTGAATGATTTAACCTTAAGTTCTTTGTATTTCTGTTGTGTATAAAATGGACATTTGAAAACAATTTTAAAAAAATAGAAAAAAGAAGAGTATCATCTCAGCCCAAGATTTTTTCCTTCATTTATATTTTGTTTACATTTAGAATTATTGACCATCCATAGGGAAACCAGCTACAATAGCCAGTTGGACCATGGCTGTTCTGAGGTGCTTTGGATAATAAATATTCAATTTAGCAAACATTAGATAAGGACTATGCTAGGTGCTGAGCTTATAAAGGCAAAAACATAAGTCTCTGCCTAAAGGGGGCTCATATTCTATTGAGGTCAAGAGAAAAATATGAACAAAAACAATCAAATATAAAATAAATTCAAAATAATTTCAAGGGAGAGAACATTAACAATTGGAGAATGGCAATCAGGAAAAATCTCTAGTAGCAGATGGGACTTAAAGTGTGTGTCAAACGAAGCTAAGGATTCAAAAGATGGAGGCAAGGAAGGTATATATTATAGGTATGAGGAACAGCTGCAAATAGATGGAAGGCAAGGCAATTACGTATTTACTAAGAAGATCCCGCTGTGTGCCAGGCACTGGGTAAGGATACAAAAGAGAGGCAAAAAAGTCCCTTCCCTCAGGAAACTCACAGTTTAATGTATAGGCAACATTCAAATAATGATGATCAGGCACATACATCATTTGGAAATAATCTCAGAGGAAAGTAATAAGATTTAGGAGAGCTAGGAAAGATTTCTTGTGGGAGAGAGGACTTTAGTTAGGAATTGCAGAAAAGCCAGAAAAGCAATGAAGAGGGAAAGCATTTTAGGCTTATACTATATACTAAACTTATGTTTTTAGGTTATACATTGGTATAACTTGACCAACTGGCTGTTATAGCTGGTTTCTCTATGGATGGTCAATAATTCTAAATGTAAACAAAATATAAATGAAGGAAAAAATCTTGGACTCTTTTTTTCTTATTTTTTTGTTGAATTGGTATAACCAATGTACATGCATAGAGTTAGGGGAACGGATTTCCAGCAGGAGGAACAGTAAAGAGGTCAAGGTCACTGGAGAGGGAAAAGAGGGAATGCATGAGGGAATAAGAAGTCATGAGGGACCTCAGAATAAGAAAGTCATTATTAGAACTGAGCTGGACTTAACTCTGTTACATCTACCCCCTATATTATAAAATCAATGAAGACAGGGACCTTTACTATATGATAGAATCTATACTATATTTTGTAACTACCCTAGGATGTAGTACAGTGCTTGAAAAATAAGCAGTGTTCAATAATAATTGCTGACATTCATTACAGACATCATCTTCTTTGACCCTTTCAACAATGAGCCAGGTATTGTTAGTCCCATTTTTTTAATGAAGAAACTGAAATTCAGAAAGATTGAGTGACTCATCTATATAATTAAAAGTAATATTCAAACCTACTTTCCTCCTTCCAGTCATTGCCTTTCCATTATATTGTAATGACAATATTGAATAAATCTTCAAAGAATGAATGAATAAAATATACAGAATCCTAGTTTGAAGAGAATTGATCAGGGAAGTCCCTAATCCAATTGCAGAATTTCTTACTAAAGAATAAACTACTCCTTTTTATGACCTATAAAGGAAGCTAAGCGAACCACACTTTAGGGAGTTCTTAATTCTTGCTGACTCATTTTTCACCTCTTCTCTTGAGTCTTTTTCCAAAATTGAGCAAGATGAGCATAAAAGATATTTCTCACCCCTTATCCCATTCCCATTGTCCTGATTGGTATCATCAAGATCAAAAATGGCAACTTTTATCAGGATTAATGAGAGTGGGAAACGTATATTTATACATGGTTAATGAGGAGACATCTTTTGGAGTTCTTTTCCTGAACTCCAAACTACTGTATAAGAGAGCAGAGATTTCAAATTCTCTAGACATTCAAGATTACATGATCAATAATTTAGAATTATAGGCTGAAAAGGGTATTTTCCAGGGCAGCATCTGCTTTGAGATGTATCTGTGGGTATCTCCCAAGTTAAAGAGTTTGAGAATTTGGGTACTGGACCTTCTGGATAGATATTTCCTGATTTATTGTTTCCTATAGAAGGAATTAGATAACATGAATACCACAAAGTGTCCTACTGAAGAAAAAGGCAATGGGTTATTTTGAGAATACCAGTGAAATGAGGAAGGGGCTTGGACAGTACGCTCCAGAGCACATTTGACTTTTGGGATGTGTCTAAACTACAGGGTGGTAGTTTGAATTTTAGAGACACTTATAGGATTCTATATAAAAGAGAAAATCACCAGAATTACAAGGTTGCTCCAACAGCAGCCTCCAATTCATTTCTTTTGAGATTGGGGAGGACCCATGGACTATTTGAATACTTTATTTTGATGTATTTGTTAATGGATTGATACAAGTTTATCTCATACCCAAGAACTGTATTATATGTTGAGGAATTCCAGGCAAGAGATATACAGAATTTTTATCTTGTAAATCTTCTTTGATGCATCCAGTAACAATGGATTTGTTGTTGCCAACAACAAATGGAGAGCCAAATGGAGCCAAATGGAGAGGGCATGACCTTTTAAGGTCAAAATTCTAGAGGGGGACTTAGTCCTTGAGAAGCCACGGACATGGTTTTAGAACCAACATAAAAAAAACTATTAACAACATAAAGTCTTTTTCATGAAAGAAAATGTTTATGAGAAAGAATACAGACACACATGAAGAAATGTTCTGTGGATGGCAGTTTACTAATGTGGGCTGTCATTTTCCTGCTAAAGGACTTTGGGTCCTCATCATCCTGTTAAGTGTCAGTAAGCTGCCAGGCTGTCAAGTTTTCCATCAAGTTTAGCTCATTCTAGATAGAGACCTAAGAATGTGTTGAAGCGTGAGACCTTTTCCTTTATCTCCATTTCAAATCTATGTGTGTTCTCTGCTTGATCAACCATGGCGTGCTGGGTATTGAAGAAAGGCAACCAACAGAAAACAGTTCTTTACAAAGGACTTGGCGCTTATTTGTATACAAATATGACAATAGCTGATACTCAGATTCACAGAATTTCTGAATCATCAGGGACCTCAGAGACTATCTAGTTAAACCCATACCTAGACAAAAATAAACTCAACAACATACCTGACAAGTGGTCATCCAGCCTGAGCTGTAAGACCTCCAGTAACTGGGTATTCACTGTCTCCCAAAGATGTTCATGACACTTTGAGCCAACTCACATTTTTTTTAAAAAATTATTTATTTTTAATACACATTGCTTTATGAATCATGTTGGAAGAGAAAAAACAGAGCAAAAAATATCAGAGGAAAAAAAAACATGGGAGAGATTTTAAAAAATAGAAAAAAGTGTGTGTTGATTTACATTCAGTTTCCTTAATTCTTTTTCTGGATGTAGATGACATTTTCTGTCCAAAAACTGCTTTGGAACACTGAACCATTGAGAAGAACCAAGTCTTTTATACTTGATCATCACATATTCTTGCTGTTATTGTATACAATATATTCCTGGTTCTGCTTGTTTCACTCAGCATCAGTTCATGTAAATCTTTCCAGGTCTTTTTAAAATCAGTTTGTTCATCATTTGTATAGAACAATAATATTCTACTATCTTCATATACCCAACTTGTTCAGCTATTCCCCGATTGATGGGCAGCTACTCATTTCCCAATTCTTTGCAGCCACAAAAAGAAGACAGTTCTTCTTTTAAAGAAGTTTTTCTTTGTTTAAAAACCTAAATCTGCCTCTTAGTAACTTCCTTACAATGTTTTTAGTTCTTCTATGGAGATCTGAGTAGCTAGACTTTTAGAAGATTATATAACTAATCCAACTTATTCCTTCCTTAAAAACTATCACCTGAAAGGCGATGGCTACTTGGTATTCAGAATCAGACCCAAATGCTTTTCAATAAGGGAAGAGAGGAAAATGTCATTGTACTTTTAGGTGTAAATTTAGGGAAAAGTCTGGTTCATATCCCATGCCTTGATTTTACATGTTTTTCCTTTTTTCATTTAGAAAAATCTCAAATTCTTTAAGAGGGAAGAAGTCAGAAGATGCCAAAGTTCAAGCTCCTTGATCTCTGGATTTTTCTACTTTTGCCTTGGATCTCTGCATCCTTCTCCTCTGATTGGTGAGTTCTTCTACAGAACTTCCACTTGAAAATATAACCAGACCAAACATGCTAATTTTTAATCCAGTTCAATTCCTGAATCTAGATTCTGTAGGTTTTTCCAAACTTGTAGCACTGTATAAGTACCCCTCCATTTCATGAGTTCTCTTTTATATATTGTTTTTCCCCAATAGAATAAAAGCTTCTTGAGGGCAATGCTTGCCTTTCTTTTTGCTTGTATTTGTATTCCCGATGCTTAGCCCTAGTTTTTGTAAGTACTAAGAATTTAAGAAAGATTTTATTCTATCTAATCTAATCAAAAAGAGAAACTGAGAAAACAGCCAAGATTGGGTCATAGGTAGGGGCTTAGTAGATGAACACAATGAAAATTATCTGGAATTTGGATTCAGAGAACTTGGATCCTAATTTTGACTCTTGTGTTATTTGGGGCAGCTCACTTAATTTTCCTGAATTCAGTTTCTTCATTTATAAAATGAGAGGGGTGGACCAAGTGACTTCAAAGGAGGTCTAAATCTAGGATCTAGATTCCTGGAGATATTGAGGTTTGTATTAGGGACTGGGAAGATTGTCATTACTGAAAATATTTGTATATGCCAAATGGCCCACAAGCATTAGGAGAATTTGTTCATCAATAAGCCAGTTCTGTCCAGTATCATTTTCTAAAGAGCCTTTAATTCCTTCCCTTTGAAATACATTTTTGTAGTTTTCCAAAAAATATGTTCATGATATTGAAATAATCAAAAATTGGAATGTACTTGCTTCCTCCATGCCAAAGAAATCAATTATTTGCACTTATTTTTTAAAAATTCATCCTTACCTTGTTTAAATCATCTATCAAAGGAGGATGTTTTCCATTGCCTCTTCCAGACACATCCCACAAGTCCAATATTTTGCCCCATGTTGCTTCTGTAAGAGATATAACTATATGGCAGAATCCTTTCCATTCAGGAAAAGAAAAAAAAAAAAAAAAAAAAAACATGCAGACCAATTGCCTAGTTTTGAGGAGCCTTTGGCAACATTTCATTCTATCATTCATCTGTTAAAATATGTTGCTCAGGGGCAGCTAGGTGGCGCAGTGGATAGAGCATCAGTCCTGAAGTCAGGATGACCTGAGTTCAAATCCCATCTTAGACCAGTACTTCCTAGCTCTATAGCCCTGGGCAAGTCACAAGTCACTTAACCCCAATTGCCTCAGCAAAAAATAAAAATAAATAAAATATGTTACTCACTGGCAGAGACTTCTGGATTATAGAAGACTATAGGAGCAGTATTCCATTCGACAAACATATATTATATATAATATAAACACGATCAAGACAGCCAAGTGGCAAAATGGATAGAGTGTCTGCTCTGGAGTCAGGAAGATTCATCTTCCTGAATTCAGATCTGACCTCCAACACTTACTAACAGTGTTAGTGACCCTGGGCAAGTCCCTCCAAACTGTTTGCCTCAGTTTCCTCATCTATAAAATGTGCTGGCAAGCTATTATGGCATCTTTGCCAAAAAAAAAAAAATCAACAAGAACAACAAAGCCTCAATAGTATCCTAGAGTTGGTTGTGATAAAAAAAAGACCTAATAGCAACAATGTGAGGGAATAGAATGCAGGGAAAAAGTGAATGATCCCATGTAGAAAGACTACATAGGAGATAAGTGAGGTCCTGAATGGGAGTCAGAGTATTGTGGATGAGGAAGAGAAGATATATTCTAGAGTTGTAGGAAAAATAGATACCTTCTTGTAGCCAAGATGGATATTTATCTTTAAGGATTTGGTGGGCAAAAAGTCCTATGTAATCAGTAAGAACTCTGGGTACAGGAAAGGGGAATGGCCTTCTAATTCTACTACTAATACTCTATTTCAAATAATTAATTACATGTTATGGAACTAAAACTGCCCCTATACTGTAGCAATTTTCAAATATCCATTGCCTTGCCAACCTCAGCATCACGCCAACTGATGATAGCAAGTGAGGTTGGCAAAAGAAACAGAAACATGTATCTGGCAGTGCTGTAAATCATCTTGCCTCCATAGTTGGGCAAGTACCCAAGGACTGGTAGGAATAAAGAGAGAAAAGATTCCATATTTTTGGACTTTGTAAAAAGGTCCTTCCTATAGTTAACTATAAAATAAGCATTTATATCCCTACCATGTGCCATCCCTACTGTGCTAGGGGATAGGGAACCAAAGATTAAAATGAATCCATCCCCTCAAGGAACTTACTTTCTCCAGCATGCAAGAGACAAATAAATAGGGAAAGGCAGTGCAATACAGCAGAAATCAATGAGTCAATAAGCATTTATTAAGCACTTACTATATGCCAGTATACTAAATGCTGAGGTTACGAAGAAATAAACAAAAAATAGTTCTTTCCCTCAAAGGAGCTAATGTTTTAATGCAAACAATATGTAAATATATAGATTGCTGCAAGATAAATTAGATCATATGGAAGCTTACCTGAGAGGAAAAGGTTCTAGCAATGGATTAGATCAAGAGGGACAGGGATCAAACTCACCAATGGGACTTACTGGCTCTATCTTGACTGGCAAACTTCCTGAATTTCAGTTTGCTCATCTGTAAATGTGAGAGTTTTGTTAGGTGAACTTTGAGGTTCCTTCCTTCTTTAAAGCTGTGATTCCAAGTGTCATGGAAGAAAAACGTAATAATTAGACAAATGCAATATATTAGTTATGATTTAATATATTAATATATGATAAATACCTCCCTTATCTGGCCCTGTTGTGAGGATGAAATGAGATAATGTTATGTAAAATACTTTGAAAAGCTTAGAGGGCTTTATAAATGTCAGTTACTATTATGTTACATGAAGTAGTTCAGTAACAACTGAAAGGATGAAGGATGGGGAAGGTTTCATGGAGGTGACAACTGACTCTAGCAACTCTAAGAGGAAGGATGTGAGAAAGAAGGGCATGTCAGGTTAGAGGTATAGCATGTGCAAAGGTAGATTGTCGGAGGTGGAATAATGTTTTTTGGAAAGAGCTCAAAAGTTGGACTGTGCACAAAAGAATAAAGAATGAAGGTAGAATGTTCAATTCTCTTGGGAAAGTAGATTGTAGTGGGATTGTGGAGGGTTTTAAAAGCTGGGTTAGTGAATTTGCATTTTATTCTAGAGGAAATTGGGAGCCACTGAAGATTTATGATCAGGCAAGTCAGGGGGCTGAGATTATTTCAACAAGGATATAATCTGGGATCAATGTGAGCTATCGATTAATGTGACCACTATCATCATACACCAGCAGTTCACAGGACCCCAGAATGTCAATTTAGCTGTGACCACAACAGCCATCTAGTCTTGAATGACACCTAATAAGAAGGTATCTGACCTCTGCCTGATGACTTTCGGAGGGTAGAGACCCATGGAATTGCTCATATAGATTAGTGAACTCATTGCTCAGGAAGTTTCCTCCAGTGATGTCAATTATACCTGCTGCCACTCAATAATGTTAATGATGATGTGAATAACACTAATACATAGTACTTTATGGTTTAGAAAAACACTTAACATATATTATCTCATTTAGCAGAACTGACTTGGTCTTTTGGGCACAGGCTTTGGGAATCCAGAGTCACCTTCACGCTGTGAAATGGCAGAGATCATGTCCCTAAAAAATAAGCATTTATTGGACCACCTGTAATCATTCAGATCCTGTTTACTAATACACTTTAACAATTATTATACAATTCATATATAATATAATTATCATGATACGTAATAATCGCTCACAGTGATCTGGTGCTTCAAGAGGCAATTTCCTTTTTTTTTTTTTTATCTTTTTTTATTTCATTTTATTTTTTTTATTTAATAGCCTTTTATTTACAGGATATATACATGGGTAACTTTACAGCATTAACAATTGCCAAACCTCTTGTTCCAATTTTTCACCTCTTATCCCCCCACCCCCTCCCCTAGATGGCAGGATGACCAGTAGATGTTAAATATATTAAAATATAAATTAGATACACAATAAGTATACATGACCAAAACGTTATTTTGCTGTACAAAAAGAATCAGACTCTGAAATATTGTACAATTAGCTTGTGAAGGAAATCAAAAATGCAGGTGTGCATAAATATAGGGATTGGGAATTCAATGTAATGGTTTTTAGTCATCTCCCAGAGTTCTTTTTCTGGGCATAGCTAGTTCAGTTCATTACTGCTCCATTAGAAATGATTTGGTTGATCTCTTTACTGAGGATGGCCTGGTCCATCAGAACTGGTCATCATATAGTATTGTTGTTGAAGTATATAATGATCTCCTGGTCCTGCTCATTTCACTCAGCATCAGTTCGTGTAAGTCTCTCCAGGCCTTTCTGAAATCATCCTGTTGGTCATTTCTTACAGAACAGTAATATTCCATAATATCAATATACCACAATTTATTCAGCCATTCTCCAACTGATGGACATCCATTCAGTTTCCAGTTTCTAGCCACTACAAAAAGGGCTGCCACAAACATTCGTGCACATACAGGTCCCTTTCCCTTCTTTATAATCTCTTTGGGATATAATCCCAATAGTAACACTGCTGGATCAAAGGGTATGCACAGTTTGATAACTTTTTGAGCATAGTTCCAAACTACTCTCCAAAATGGTTGGATTCGTTCACAACGCCACCAACAATGCATCAATGTCCCAGTTTTCCCGCATCCCCTCCAACAATCATCATTATTTTTTCCTGTCATCTTAGCCAATCTGACATGTGTGTAGTGGTATCTTAGAGTTGTCTTAATTTGCATTTCTCTGATTAATAATGATTTGGAGCATCTTTTCATATGACTAGAAATAGTTTCAATTTCTTCATCTGAGAATTGTCTGTTCATATCCTTTGACCATTTTTCAATTGGAGAATGGCTTGATTTTTTATAAATTAGAGTTAATTCTCTATATATTTTGGAAATGAGGCCTTTATCACAACCTTTGACTGTAAAAATATTTTCCCAATTTATTGCTTCCCTTCTAATCTTGTCTGCATTAGTTTTGTTTGTACAAAAACTTTTCAGTTTGGTATAATCAAAAATTTTCTATTTTGTGATCAGTAATGATCTCTAGTTCTGCTTTGGTCATAAAGACCTTCCCTTCCACAGGTCTAAGAGGTAAACTATCCTGTGTTCCTCTAATTTATTAATAATTTCATTCTTTATGCCTAGGTCATGAACCCATTTTGACCTTATATTGGTGTACGGCGTTAAGTATGGATCAATGCCTAGTTTCTGCCATATTAGTTTCCAATTTTCCCAGCAATTTTTATCAAACAGTAAGTTCTTATCCCAAAAGCTGGGGTCTTTGGGTTTGTCAAAGACTAGGTTGCTATATTTGTTGACTGTTTTATCCCTTGAACCTAATCTATTCCACTGATCAACTAATCTATTCCTTAGCCAATACCAAATAGTTTTGGTAACTGCTGCTCTATAATATAATTTTAGATCTGGTACAGCTAAGCCACCTTCATTTGATTTTTTTTTCATTAATTCCTTGAAATTCTTGACCTTTTGTTTTTCCATATGAACTTTGTTGTTATTTTTTCTAGGTCGTTAAAATAGTTTCTTGGGAGTCTGATTGGTATAGCGCTAAATAAATAGATTAGTTTAGGTAATATTGTCATCTTTATTATATTTGCTCGCCCTATCCAAGAGCATTTAATATTTTTCCAATTGGTTAGATCAGACTTAATTTGTGTGAAAAGTGGTCTGTAATTTTGCTCATAAAGTTTCTGATTTTCCCTTGGCAGATAGATTCCTAAATATTTTATATTATCAGTAGTTACTTTAAATGGAATTTCTCTTTGTAACTCTGACTGTTGGATTTTGTTAGTGATATATAAGAATGCTGATGACTTATGTGGGTTTATTTATAACCAGCAACTTTGCTAAAGTTGTGGATTATTTCTAATAACTTTTGGCAGAATCTCTGGGGTTCTCTAAGTATACCATCATGTCATCGGCAAAGAGTGATAATTTGGTTTCCTCATTGCCTATTCTTATTCCTTTAATCTCTTTCTCAGCTCTTATTGCTATAGCTAGCGTTTCTAACACAATATTAAATAGTAACGGTGATAGTGGGCAACCTTGTTTCACTCAGATCTTATTTGGGAAGGGTTGCAGTTTGTCTCCATTACATATGAAGCTTACTGATGGTTTTAATTAGATGCTGCTGATTATTTTAAGGAAAAGTCCATTTATTCCTATACTCTCAAGTGTTTTTAATAGGAATGGATGTTGGATTTTATCAAATGCTTTTTCTGCATCTATTGAGATGATCATATGGTTTTGGTTAATTTGGTTATTAACATGGCCAATTATATTGATAGTTTTCCTAATATTGAACCAGCCCTGCATTCCTGGTATAAATCCTACTTGATCATAGTGTATTATTTTGGAGATGATTTTCTGTAGTCTTTTTGCTAATATCTTATTTAAGATTTTAGCATCAATATTCATTAGGGAGATTGGTCTATAATTTTCTTTCTCTGTTTTCAGCCTACCTGGTTTAGGTATCAGTACCATGTCTGTGTCATAGAAGGAATTTGGTAGGACTCCTTCATTCCCTATTTTATCAAATAATTTATATAGCATTGGGGCCAATTGTTCTTTAACTGTTTGGTAAAATTCACATGTAAATCCATCTGGTCCTGGGGATTTTTTCTTAGGGAGTTGTTTAATTGCCTGTTCTATTTCTTTTTCTGAAATGGGACTATTCAAGTAATTTACTTCCTCCTCTGTTAGTCTGGGAAGTCTATATTTTTGGAGGTAGTCATCCATTTCACTTAGGTTATCAAATTTATTGGCATAAAGTTGAGCAAAATAACTCCTTATTATTTCTCTAATTTCCTGTTCCTTGGTGGAAAGTTCTCCCTTTTCATTTTTAAGACTACTCATTTCATTTTCCTCTCTCCTTTTTCTAATCAGATTTATCAAAGGCTTATCTATTTTATTGGCTTTTTCATAGAACCAACTCTTAGTTTTATTAATTAGTTCAATAGTTTTTTTACTTTCAATATTTTTAATTTCTCCTTTTAATTTTAGAATTTCCAATTTAGTATTTGATTGGGGGTTTTAATTTGGTCTTTTTTTAGTTTTTTAGTTGCAACCAATTCATTAATCTTTTCTTTCTCTGTTTTATTCAAGTAAGCCTCTAAGGATATAAAATTCCCTCTTATTACCGCTTTGGCTGCATCCCACAAATTTTGGTATGATGTCTCATCATTGTCATTATCTTGAGTGAAATTATTAATTGTATCTATAATTTGCTGCTTCACCCAATAATTCTTTAAGATGAGATTGTTTAGTTTCCAATTACTTTTTGGTCTATTTCTCCCTAACTTTATGTTGAATGTAGTTTTTATTGCATCATGATCTGAAAAGAAAGCATTTACTATTTCTGCTTTCTTGCATTTAATTTTGAGGTCTTTATGTCCTAATATATGGTCAATTTTTGAGTAGGTTCCATGAACTGCTGAGAAGAAAGTATATTCCTTTCTATCTCCATTCAATTTTCTCCAAAGATCCAACATACCTAATTTTTCTAATATTCTATTTACTTCTTTAATTTCTTTCTTATTTGTTTTGTGGTTTGATTTGTCTAATTCTGAGAGTGCAAGGTTGAGATCTCCTACTATTACAGTTTTGTTGTCTATTTCTTCTTGCAACTCTCTTAACTTCTCCTTTAGGAAGTTGGATGCCATACCACTTGGTGCATATATGTTTAATATTGATATTGCTTCGTTGTTTATGCTACCCTTTAGCAGGATGTAGTTTCCTTCCTTATCTCTTTTAATTAGATCAATTTTTACTTTTGCTTGATCTGAGATAAGGATGGCTACCCTTTTTTTGACTTCACCTGAAGCATAATAGATTTTGCTCCAGCCTTTACCTTTACTCTATATGTATCTCCCTGCTTTAAATGTGTTTCTTGTAAACAACATATTGTAGGGTTCTGACTTTTGATCCAGTCTGCTATCTGCCTCCTCTTTATGGGGAGTTCATCCCATTCACATTTACAGTTAGAATTACTAAATCTGTATTTCCTGCCATCCTAATACCCCCAGATTATGCTTTACTTATTCTTGCCTCCCCCAACCCTCTTTCCCCCTTTTAAACTTATGTACCCCTCTTGTATCACAATGCTTATCCTCTTTATAATCCCTCCCTCCCCCCCTTTGAGTCTTTCCCCTTCCTTCCCTTATTACTCTTTTTCTTTTCCCTTTTCCTCTCCCCGTTTTTAATGAGGCGAGAGAATTTTCTCTAAAACAAATGTCAATTATTTTTTCTTTGAGCCAACTCTGATGAGAGTAAGATTCACACAATGTTCCTCCCCCTCTCTAAGTTCCCTCAGATATAATAAGTTTCCTTTTGCCTCTTTGTGGGATGTGGTTTCCTCTTTTTATCCCTCCTTCCACCTTATTCTGCTATCATCCTTTTCCATATCTACTTCCCTTTTTATGTTATATCAGTACAATCAAATTATACATGTATTCTTTTTGTATATCCATAACAGAAATACAATTCTCAAGAGTTATTTTTACCTTTTCTGCATCTCTTGAGTTCTATGGTTGGAGATCAAATTTTTTGTTTAGTTCTGGTTTTTTCTTCAGAAACAAATGGAATTCATTTGTTTCATTAAATGTTCATCTTCTTCCTGGAAGAAAATGCTCAGCTTAGCTGGGTAGTTTATTCTTGGCTGCATCCAAGTTCTTGTGCCTTTCGGAATATCATATTCAGGCCTTCTTTCCTTTAATGTAGAGGCAGCCAGATCTTGGGTGATCCTATTGTGTGCACCTCAGGTATTTAAATGGTATTTTTTGGCTGCTTGTAAAATTTTTTCCTTAATCTGATAGTTCTGAAATTTGGCACAATATTCCTTGGAATTTTAATTTTAGGGTTTTTTTTCAGAAGGTGTTCAATGAATTCTTTCAATGCCTATTTTACCTTTTGATTCTATTACATCTGGACAGTTCTCTTTGATGATTTCCTTTAAAATAGTGTCTAGGCTCTTTTTTCATCATAGTTTTCGAGAAGTCAATAATCCTCAGATTATCTCTCCTAGATGTATTTTCCAAGTTTGTCGTTTTTGCAAGTAGATAATTCATGGTTTTTCAGTTTGTCATTTTTTGTTTTGCTTGACTGATTCTTGCTGTCTCAATGAATCATTAGTGTCTATTTGTTCAGTTCTAATTTTTAAAAATTATTTTCTTCATTGAGCTTTTTTTACTTCTGTATATGTCCAATTGAGGTTTTTAAATGTATTGTTTTGGTCTGTGGAATTTTTTCCATTTCACTAATTTTTTTTTAGTGAATTATTTTCTTTTCAATTCACCGATCCTACTTTCTTGCGGGTTCTTTGTCTTTTCAATTCACAAATCCTACTTTCTAGTGAATTCTTTATTTTTTCCAATTCACAATTCTTACTTTCCTGAGATTTTTTATTTTTCCAATTCACCAATTTTGTTTCCCTGCACTTCCTGGGAATTTTTAACTTTTCAATTCATATTTCAGGAAGTTGTTGCTCTCTTGTAAGGCTTCTCTTTCCTTTCCCATTTATCTTCTAACTCTCTTTTGAGGACTTTTAATGGTCTCTTCTAGAAGCATCATGTAAGGAGGACAATCTGATGCATTTTGCTGTTTGAGGTCTCTTCAGGTTTGCTGACCTGCTCTTTTCTGCATAGAAGCTGTCGATTATTCTTTTCATCTTTTTATTCATGTTTTAAAGCCTTTAGGAGTAGGTCTCCTAGGCAAAGGGTTACCAGCTTCCTCTGCAGAGCAGGGAAAGATGTAAACCGATTTCCGGCTCCGAGGTATGGGAGTGCTCTGAGTGAGAGTTTTCCCTTTCCCCAACAGGAAGTGGATTCAGCACTGGCCGAGCTATCAAAGTGCCCAATTGGGCTGAGTGGGTTAGTGATTGCCCTCGGCTAGAGACTAAGGGGTGAAAGTGTCACTGCCCCAGGCCGGAGCCTCTTGTGGGACTGTGAGTATTAGCAGCTGACCGCAGACCGCCCAGAACTCTGCCCCAGTGTCTCTGCCCAATGCAATCGCCCTGGAAAAGCTCTATGGCCCCAAGCCAGGCCCCCACTGCGCAGATTGAGGCTAACCGGGCTGCATCCTCCTGCTGTGCAGGATCACACTGCCCCAAGGAAAAGCCCTGTACTGCGGGTTGGGGCTGCCCTGTGCTGAGATCTGTGTCTTCACCCTCAGTTTGAGACTCTCCTCAGAACTAATTTCTCTCTCCCGTCTGCGCCGATCTCCCCCTGGCCCCGGAACCAACCTTTTTTGGCGAGACTGCAGATTTTCTTCGGCCGGTGAGTTGTTCTACTTCTTATCTTTACGAATTGTAGCAGTCAAGACTATTTTTGAGGCTCGATATAATATTGATAAAGAGGGTAAGAGAAGAGCTTCGTGATAACCCTGTGACTTAGGTGTTGTAATTATTTCTCATTTTACAGATGAGGAAACTCCAGATCAGAAAGTGCAAGATACTTGCCCAGAATAACATAATTACAAAATACCTCAGGCAAAATCTGAATCTAGAGGTTCTCAACCACACCTAAGCCTCAGTGACTCTTTGCAAGCATATACTTTTTATTTTTGAAAAGAATCCCTATGGTTTCCACTGCCAACTTCTAAGCACACAAATTTCTATTGTGTATCTCTTTGCAATATATCTTAGCAATCAATCAACATTCAATGATTCCCTCCTCTATGCCAGATACTGTTCTAGGTGCTAAGGATATGAATAGGAAAAAAAAGCATCTGTGCTCTCAGAACTTACCTTCCCCAGTGACCCACAAAGTCACGGATTTTCCCAAACAACAAATAAGCAAAGGAGTGGGGACGGGGAAGAGGGGAGGTGAAAGTGAACAGATACATGCTTAAGGAAAACTGTCCAGGTTAATGATTCCAAACTTGCTAAGAGCAAGGACAAAGAGAAAACCAAGATAAAATCAGTAGGTGGGGCCTATCTGGAAAGGAATGAACACAATCTTCTCCCAGTCAGCAGAAGCAGGGAAAACCATCAAGACCAAGCCCCCTTGTTTTTGCATTTATGTCTATAATTATCTTCTAGCTGTTCCTAATTTTAATATCACAGCAGAACATGACAAAAAAAAAAAAAAAAAAGGAATTATACTTCCACTTCCAATGAAAAAGGAATACGTGGATACAAGGACATGACTGATGAGTACTCTTTAAGTCACTCCTATGTAAGAGGGGGACGTCGGTCCATCTTTTCTGGAGCCATTGATGAATAAACCCTGGTTCATGGCTACGACAGCAGAAAAACAATAAACATGCATTAACAGACCAGGAGCCATAATCACAAGAAATAAGTGTCATTGGTATAAAATGCATAGTGTAAGTGATTCTGGAGCCACTAAGAGGCAGTTATTAAACCAGCATGAAAGATTGTAGACCTATTTTATCGAAGTAATTAAAAGCTCTCATTAAGTTTATGACTCCTTGGACCATTGCAAGCATTTCAAAAATGGAGGAGGATTGCTAATTAGGGCATTATGAATGGCAGACAGGGTGACATCCTGAGTTCAGCAGGAACAGTGAATCAGAATCAATATAGTGAAATGAGAGAACCTTTGGCTTTGGAGCCATAAGTTAAATCACTATTGTTTATTAAGAATGTGCAATATGATAGGTACTTTGCTACCCATGTAGGGGAGACAAAGAAAAGCAAAAACAAACCAAAAAAAAAAAAAAAAAGACCCAAGCAGTTCCTGCCCTCAAGGAGGTTACAATCTAATCAAGGTTTGCCACCTGTTCTTTCCCACCTTGAGACCTGTTTCCTTATCTATAAAATAGATGACCTGGGTTAGATTCTAAAACCCTCTCCAGTACTAGATCAATGACCTTTCCTAAAGGTCACATGAAGATTCTGGCACCCCTGTTATTGGTCTTTCATTCCCATCCCCATTTTTTTTGACGTAGTAGTGTGGATAAGGAAGAACAGCAGATATGTCCCATTAGGATTCCAATATTCCATTGTAGTTTTAGGAATTGTCTGACAGTCAGGCCAATCCTCATCCCTTTGGCTACTTGCTCCTGTCCACATTATTTCAAAAGAAGTGCCCATAACCACTTGCCGTACAAAGACACTCACCTGAAGTTCAAGAGCCTGTGGAAATTTCCAGGAGAGGCTTTCACTTTGACTTTGTGAAATTCTAACTTTCTTTCTTAAGAGATTAGTCAACGGAGGCCTGGCATTTCCAATTCCTATACCTTATTCCAGTAGAGGGAAAAGTCATAACTTGGTTCCCAAGTCTATAAATATTTGCCAGGAACAGGACTTATTTACAGGATTTTAGAACTGGAAAAGGTCTTAGAGCTCATTGAGTCCAATTCCTTTTTAAAAGGAGAATTCAACAGAGGGCAAGAGAGGTAAAGTAGCTCCCCAAGGTTATACAGTTACCAAGTATCCTGATCCTCTGACTCCTAATCCAGGATTCTTTCTGCTATATGGCCCCATGTTTGTATTATCCACAACACATTCTTGAGTGTGGCAGGAAGCAGATTAAAATGTAATTGGAAAATCTTAAACAAAATCAATTTTAAAAAGCAATAAAACATCATTGTGGTGGTTTAATCTTTTTCAGTCATATCTGACTTTTTGTGACCCATTTAGGGTTTTCTTCACAAAGATACTGGAATATTTCCTTCATCCAGTCATTTTACAAATGAGGAAATTGAGGCAAACAGAGATTAACAATGATTTACTTAAGGTCACACAGCTAATACCTGTCTGAAATCAAACTTGAGCTGTGATTTTCCTGACTCCAGAGCTGACACTTTAGCTGCTGTACCACCTAGCTGACCAATAAAACATAGACAACATTAATATGTTAGTTCTAAGTCAATATGCACCCATATGGATATGGTTCAGAAATCCCCAATTTTATTTTATTTTGTTGCCATTGGCTTACAGCACTAATACTAGAATACACATAGAAGAGGTTTGATAGGGATTGTAAAATCACATGATCATAGCTGAAGTTGAAGCTGAAAGGAACCTTAAAATTCAAACTGGATTTTACAGATTTTACTCTTATTTTACAGATGAAGAAACTGAGTCCAGTAAAGGTGAATTTAACAAAGCAGATGGAGGATTCAAACCAAGAGTCTCTAACTCCAGATACAGAGCTCTTTCCACTTTATTAAAGCTCTTTCTAATTTCATTATGCAAGTATGAAAACTAGGGCCAAGCATTTGGCAGGATCAGAGACAGAAGAAAAGAAAAAGACATTTTTTCCTCACAAGAATACCCAACAGAAATGTATTCCCCTAACTCACCAAGTTGGCCATAGACACACACACACACACACACACACACACACACACACACAAACACACTGAGAGCTTTCATTCCCAGCTAACTTTGAAGACTGTCAAGGAGTGTATTTAAGGAAGTTCATATTAATCAGTTGATATTCATTTATTAGGCACCTTCTAGGTAGTAGGCTCTGCACTAAGTTATAGGGATACCAGTACAAAGAATGGAATGGTTCCTACTCTCAAAAAGCTTCTGTTCCAGTGGAGGAGAAAACAAGAACACATGTACATGTTCATCTTTTTTTTTTTTTTTGAGGCAATTGGGGTTAAGTAACTTGCCCATCTAGAAAGGGTTAAATATCTGAGACCAGATTTGAACTCAGGTCCTTCTAGCTTCAGGGCTGGTGCTCTATCCACTGCCCCTCTAACTGCCCCTCATCTTTCACTTTCAAAGAGAGTCAATGACATCACAAATGATACCTTGACTAGAGGGTGATTTGGATTTGAGTAAGGCAGATGTACAAAGTTATTCATCTCATTCTCTCTTCCAAAGTTATTGAAGGCAAAGGCATGAGAAAAATTAGATGACTGGTGATGGCCCAGGATGAAGTGGGTGACCTTGGCATCTTCAATGTCTGATGGAGCTTTAAGTGCTCCATGGCATGTTTCAGCCATCTTCATCATCGTTGGAACAAATTGTACTCATCAGCCCATTCTACTACAAGAAGTCTTCATATGGTTGGGGTAGATGCCCCTTAATGCTCCTCAGTTACCCCCAAGTTGGCTTAACCAATCTGTCAAGATGATAGATATATCAGGCTATGGCCACTGCATGCTTTTCGGAGTCATAGATGAAAGTTGAGGATCATAGAATCAAAGGTGGATGAGCAGCCCTTTAAAGGGGCTCCTATCACAGGAGCTAATCCCCTCTGAACATCCCATACACTTATGTAACCTTGGACAAGTCAACTCATCTCAGCTCTGTTTCCTCATCATTCCTCAGAATGGTCTTAACATCCTCTGAGTTTCCTTCTAACTCTAATGCTATGATTATTTTTCTCTCTTGGTCATGTCTTAATTTGGGCAGTTTCCATTGTACTTAAAAGAATTCTTTGTGACGGTAGAGTAGAGCAGATGTCTTTTATTCCCCCTAGCAGCAAGGTGACTGGGTCATTGTATTTTTCATGAGTACTCTGCTCATTTATGCACAAAGTCTCAGAAGTGATGCAAGAGTGGTAAATATGCTGGGTCTAGATGTAAATGTCTCCAATTTTGTGTTTCTAGTGTTGTGGGATTATTCTATTAGAATGGCAGAAAGGGCCAGAGGGACGTATCTTGTTAGGAACTTCTTCATTCTCGTGAACTAAGTATTACCAAGAAAAATCATTTCAGACTATAGATTTTAGAACTTCCAAGATCATAAATTATATTTTCAACATGAGAGGTCCCTGGTTTTTACCTATTTATTACCCTCTACAGTAATAAGAAAGGTAGAAGACAGGGAGGAACTTGGTGGAAAAGTAATCGGCCCCATTTGGGATATGTTGAGATTAAGATGTCTACTGGACATCAGTTTGAGATGTTCAAAGGTAGTTGAAGATATAAAATTTGGCTATCAGTGGCGAGCTTGTTACAGGAAAGGTAGATTTGAGAATCATCAATATAGAGATAGTAACTAAATGAAATAAATTAAATCCAGATGGTTATTGAATTCAATAATAACTAAATAAAAGGAGAAGAAGGCATAGAATAGAGACCTCTAGGACGCCTACATTTAGAGGGTATGATCTGCAACTAACAAAGAAAACAGAGAAGGACTAGTCAGAGAGGTAGGAAGACAAGCAGGATAAAGAAGTGCCTAAAAACGTAGTAAGAAGAGAACCTCTATACACTATGGTGGTTAGCTCTTAGCACACTGTCTGGTAATTAGGAGGTATTTAATAAATATTAACAAATAGTTATTTACTGTGTTAATAAACATAACCATAACAGAAGCCTAATTCATCATTACCATCCCAGGACCTGTGTTTGTGAAAGTTTCTTTTCCAATTGAGCAAATAACAAACTGACAATGTTTCTGTTGTAATGTACGTATACTTCTAATCCCTGCTTTAAAATAACGTGGACAATTCACTGTTTCTCATATTTATTTCACTCAGATGCAAATTATTTTCTGTCTTCCAATCAAGCTGAGAAATAAACCTTCATTCATATGTGGTGTGCATGTGTGTGTGTGTGTGTGTGTGTGTGTGTGAATGCATTTTCCACCTTGCCACAGGAATAAGCAAATGATGAGAGATTTGTGATGAAATCCTGAAGGGCTTGTGGTGTACTTGATGAATTTTACACACTGGAGATAAGGAAAAGTTCCAACCCTACCAATAACCTGAGAGAACCCAGCCCTCAGGCCCCATTAAGACATGATGCTTGTCAGGATCACAGGACAAGAAAAAGTTCACAGTAAGCAATAAACTAATCTCTCTGTCCCATCCAGAACTGAATTGGAGTACCTCCAATCGAACTGGAGGACCACAATTAACTAGCTAGAAGGACCATCTCATCCAAGACCTTTCTTTTCCAGAGCCTAGAGAGAGGTGAAGCGGCTTGACCAAAGTCACCCAGAAAACAAATGATCAGAGCCCAGGTAGGAACTCAAGTCCCCTGACTCCAGAGCCAATCCTCTTTTCGCTATACCAAGCATTTTTTGCAAGACAGTTTCAGAGAAGGGGAAATGAGTTTCCATGTTCATTATCTTTGGCTGCAGATTTCCTCAGAGGAAATTTGCCAGTCTGATAAATTAGCCAATATGTGGCCAATCTCCTCCCAACCTTTGTAAATGTCAATTGGTATGAGGGGCAAAAAAACAAAGTGCCTTCCATAATGAGGCAGAGTGAGCATGGGCTCTTTTTCATCGTGAGGGACCATATGTTTGAATTATGCATCTGAACTGGGACTGCCAGTATCACCACTAGGCAAAGAACAATCCTTTAAAGACAAATTCTCGTGGATCCTGACATCAGAAAAATTCAACTTGCAAACAGCAACAGCTTTCAGGACAGGCTCCTGATGAATTCAGGAAATAGTTTCATTTCATGGCCACAAATGGAAGCTCTCCAGGGTCCTGGCTATGGATAGATACCTCAGCAAATACTAATACACACAATGCCGATGGTGTCAAATGCAGTCTGGAGAGGGAATGCTTAGATGTCAAATGTGTTAAAGGAGTATACTCAAAGTTACACAGCCCTCATGCCATTATCAGTATCCTAATAAAATAAAATAAAAATCCCATGAGTACTGTGTAACTAGAGCAAGGCATATTGGGCCTGTATTAGGGCAATGAAATTTAGAAGAAGTAAATTTTAACACATGCATTCTTTCAGGAACTAGATGCCACTATAGCAGCTAATTCATCCCTGAATTTATATTTATTAATTACGTCTTGTGTTATTCTCACATCAAAAATTATAAAGTTCATGGGCAGTTAGGTGGCATAGTGGATAGAGAGCAGGAGAACCTGAGTTCAAATCTGCCCTCAGACATTTAACATTTCCTAGCTGTGTGACCAAGCAAGTCATTTAACCCCAATTGCCTTAGCAAAAAAAAAAAAAAAGAATCATAAAGTTCAATTGAAGGACATTTTGTCTCATGGAGAGCGTATATTTGCTTTGGGCCATCTGCCTTAATTAGTTACAAAATAATGTTTACTACTCTGTGAATGCTTTGCTTTTTTGAATCTGATATATTATTTTGATGCTGAAATTAGAGCTACAATGACACAATGGATAGAGAGCTAGGCTCAGATTCAGGAAAACAGGTTCAAGTTCAAGTTTCATTTTGGACATACTCACCATGTGACCCTAAAGAAGTTATCTACCTTTTGCATGCTTCCATCCTTCAGATTATAAATATGCAGGTGCCATTTTGCATTGGCAGAGAGACTTCTTCATTTTAGGAACTCTTGACACCATTGGAAGAAGAGATCAGGAGAAAATGCTAAAATCAGAGATCTTACTAACTAGCTAAAAGACAGAATGTTAAAAGTGTGAAGGTCACATGGCACTTGGTAATTGTGCCCTGAGAACCCCCATTTTACAAGAAGGGTCTTGAATGAGATCACTTATAACTTCTCTAATCTAAATTCCTTTTTGTCAAAAAACTTTTGAAGTCTCTCATGGACTGCTGACCCACTGGGAAATGTTGGCCCAATTTTTTTCCACAAGGCAGATGACCAAGCATTTTGTAAAAACCACCAGTGTGTAATAAACAGCCTGCCTTGTCTAAGGCTATTTATCATCACCACCACTGAAAGGACAAGAAGTCTTCTCCTTGACAGGAGTGAGAAGTGCTCCATCATGGGGGATCATGCCATCTTTTAAGAAGTATTGACCTATTCAGTCACAGTTGGATATCTTTGTCTCTTCACTTACCCACAATCCCTACTGGGTTTGTTGATGATGTGGGAGTGGAAGCTGAGGATGCAGGCTTCTCAAAAGCGTAGGTCATGACATGTTCACAGGAAGCTTAAAATTTTTCTTTTTAAAAAAATGGGTGTGGGGTAGGAATAACTTGATGCAGTAAGATAGTTTCACTGACAATCAGGATCTTTCAAGTGTTGCTTAAAACCACTCAGCAAATGTCCAACTGAGCACACAGGAGAGTAGGTAGCAGTCAGGAGCTAGAATCTGTCCCCTAAATGCCCTTGACCCACACACTCATGCCATAGAAGTCTGGGGTTCTCCTTGTCCTAGAGTGAATACAAGATAGAACTTAAAACCACACCTTTCCTAGGGTGGCCCCAACAAGGTGTCCCAGTTTCATGCCGGGAAAGTAATTTATTTTCCTTTCCCCTCTTTTTTTTTCTGTCTGCATTGCTTAAGATTCTAATGGACAGGATTCTTACTGAACTTGACCTCCTGATGAGCCTCCCTCTGGCCCCTAAGTTGATTTGTATGAATCAGCAGTTGAGACATTGGAAGCAGACCAGTCTGCCTGTGAGTCAGCCTCAGTTCAAAATGGATGGCCAGGACAGCTGCTGGACAACTGGGTCGGCTCAGAGCCCGACTCAAAGCGCTTTCCATAGTAGTACTGACCTTGAATTCTAATGCAGTACTGAAAAGGTCCCCATAAAGGGTGTCCAGACACCAGGTCTTGAAGTTATAGCACTCCAAAATGCCACCTTCTAGTAACTTATGAAAAGCATCATGACATGAAGGGAAAGAGCACTGACCTTGGACACAGGAGAAAACTGTGCAGAAAGCAACTCAAACCACTGACACTGCCTCTTGGGATCTTAGGAAACTCACAAACTCATTGTGACTCATTTTACTTTTTTTGTGAAAAACAGAGATGAAACATTTGCACTCCCTACTTCACAATGTTGTGAGAAAAGTCTTTCTAAATATGAATATACTACCAATATATGTTTTTATTATAGCTCCATGCATAATAAAATGAATGAATGAATGAAAAAAACATTTATTAAGTGCTTACTACTCACAAATCACTGTAGTTAGAGTTGGGAGTATAAATAATAAAAAAAAAAGACTATTATCCAGGAGTTCACATTCTAATGGAGGAGACCACACAGTTGGAAGGCTTTAGCTGTAAATCAGCTGGAAAGATCCCAAGGTCCTTAGGGGGTAGCAAAGTAAATGGTTATGCTTCTTCTTCTACTGGTAAAATCTTGTCATTTTCTGAAATCTGTCAATCAAATTGACAATACCAAGGACTTTAAGAACTTTCTGTAATAATCTAGCCAAAGCATAAATGGCAAAAATAATTCCTATTTCAAAGGATCACCTTTCATCTCATCACAGAAGTATTTACATTGAGATGTTCTTCAGAATTGGCTGTTTTAATAGAAATCATTTTATTTCTCTTTTCAAAAACTTCTTTTTCATAGAATAGTTTTCTGGTAGTACAGACAGGTATTCTAAAATGAAGCTGATATGGAAACTATAATACTAAAAAATTTAAAGAACAAAAAAGAGAATAAAGTAAGTATTCCTACCTTCTCATCCATCTATCCTTCCTTAATCTCATTTCTGAGCCTGTCCCTCATTCTCTGATCTCTCTTTTACTCCAATTTTCCCTCTATCCAAAGATTTCTGAAAGTCAAAGAAAACACATCAAGAACTAAAATTTAAAGAAAAATGAAAATACAAAAGAAAATACCTTCCTTAGTCATAAGAAGTGAAGTGCTCTCTGAAGGCTTGTGTGGTATAGTGCATAGAACACCAGATTTGGAATCAGAAAGACCTGGGATCAAATTTCCATTTTCTCATATGTCTGTATGACCCTGGGCAAGTAAATTAGCCTCATTGAGCTTGTTTCTCTACCCATAAAAGGAAGGAGATAGGCTTGATGACCTTCAAAGTTCTTTCCATTTCTAATTCTATGATGCCAAGTACAAATTTCCATTAAACAGAATGAGATTAACACTCCTATTGAGCTCTGATTTTAGATTGTGTGTTCTTTCTGGCTAACTGGCCCTATGGATACATGTATCTGTGACATGGGAGCTGAAAATTACTCAACAGTTCCCCTGCCTTTGAAACTCTTTCCAACCGACCTGTTGTAGTGTCCAAAACCTCACTATTAATTACCATTCTGAAATTATCAAGTGATTGTTACCTGAGATTAAACAGAACCATACACACACATTTTATACTAAGTGAACTCCAGAAATAGTCATGGAGATATAAATGCTGCTCCCTGGGAGCAAAAAGCAGAATATCTACTAGAGCTCCATTCACAGGCTTTTTAGAGTGTCACCCCAAGTCTTATGGCAGCATGAAGCTTTTAAAACTACATGAAGAATTGGAGATACCTTGCCTTGATTATACACAGGCAGCTAGGTGATACAGGAGACTGAACCAGGAAGGTCTGAGTTCAAATCCTACTCCAGACCCTTCCAGTAGTGTGACCCTCTCTCAAGGTCTCAGTTTTCTCATCTGTAAGGGAAGGTGTTAGACTAATGGTCTTAAAGTTCCTTTTAGTTTTAAATCTATGACCTTAGAACTTTTTGCATGATCTCCAGGTAAATGAGTTAACCTTTATGTGCTAAGGATTCCTCATCTCTAAAAGGAGGGGGCTAGACTGTACGATCCGTTCCAATCGACAATCTATAATTCTATGAAATATTTTCTTAGAGAAATATCAACAGTGTGATGGAAATGCTGTTTGGTCATTTAAGTCAGGTTTGACTCTTCATGACCTCATTTGGAATTTTCTTGGCAAAAACAATGAAATGGTTTGTCATTTCTTTTTCCCACTCATTTTACAAGTAATGAATCTGAGGCATAAAGAGTTAAATGACTTGCCCAGGATCACACAGCTAATGTCTGAGGCCAGATGTGAAGCTCATGAAGATGAGATTTCCTGTTTCCAAACTCAGTGCTCTGGGCACTCTGGTGTCACTTTGAAGCCCCATAGTAGAAATGTACATTTTTAAATGAGAGTGTTAAAGACAGAGTCCTAGAATCTCAGAATAAGATATCCATGGTTTCAGTATGTGCAGCTAGGGGAAGGGCACCACATTTCACAGAGCACCAGACCTGGAATCAGGAAGCCTCATCTGGATGAGTTCACATCTGGCTTCAGACACTTCTCAGCTGTGTGACCCTAGGCAAGACACTTAATCCTGTGTGCCTCGATCTCCTCACCTGTAAAATGATTAGGAGAAGAAATTGGCAAACTCCTCCAGTATCTTAGCAGAGAAAACCCCCAATTGGGGATCATTAAGAATTGGACATAATTAAAACAACCTAGCAAGAATGATAGCTCTGGTGGTTAGGAAATTTTTTTGGATGTTGAGTCTGAATCTGTACCTCTTTGTAAATTCTATTCACTGCTCCAATTCTATCTTTAGGATCAACCAGAATCCAACTAAGTTTCTCGGCAGTTGTCAGACTTTCAAATACAAGATATGAGATAATGCTTTTATCCTCATTTTTCACGAATTTAAGCATCACCTGTTCCTTCAACTGATTTTCATATGACAAGAATTCAGGAATTTTTCACCAATCTTTTTGCAATTCTTTGAACTTATCAGGGGCCTATCTAAAACATAATATCCAGAATAATAGAAACACTCCAAAGGAAGTCTGGCCAAGGCAGAGTACAGTGGATTATCACCTCCCAATCCTGGACCTTATGCTTTTAAAATTTGGCCTAAGATTAAGATTCTAGAACAACTAGGTAAATAAGTATGTCAGGCCTGGAGACAGGAAAACTCATCTTCCTAAGTTCAAATCCATTCTCAGATACTTACTAGTGTAACCCTAGTTACACTAGTCATTTAACCCTATTTACCCCAGTTTCTTCATTTGGAAAATGAGCAGGAGAATGAAATGTCCACATTCTCCATTATCTTGGCCAAGAAAAACCCAAATGGGTTTACAAAGAGTCATACATGACTGAACAACAACCAATTACATTAACTTCAGAGGGCATTTATTTCACATTCAACTCATATTGAATTAACATCATCAAAACCAGCAACTCTTTTCTCAAATAAACTGTTGTCTGGGCATGTCACCACCATTTTGTAACTATATTAACTTTCTGCATTCACATGTATTAATTTGTATTTATCTTCATGAAATTTATTTTCTTCCCTTTTCCTTTTCCTCTTGTCTCCCCATATGTTTAGATTTTTGAAGGAAAGGCTTCTCAACTGAAGCTGACCTCCCTATGAGCCAGTATAAAGTACCCTTCCTTGAGGAAAAAAAATACTATGGGGCAACTTTTTCGAGATGTGATAGCAAATCATAGGAGTCTTTAAAATATCATTGTATTAAGTTTCTTCAAATGTCCTAGCCTGCTAAAATATTTGTAAATACTGATCTCTACTGTCTAGCTTTTTTCCTCTTAAACCCAGATTTACAATGTCTGCAAATTTGATAAATATGCCCTCTATCTCTTTATCTAGGTCATTATTGAAAAATATCCATCTAGGCAGGACCATACCTAGATACTTGCAGCTCTCCACTGGAGCCCTCCTTCCAAGTTGGTAACAAACTGTTCATCCTACAATAATAACATGAAATCAGATACTTTGCTAAAATCTAGTTAAACTCTCTCCACAATATAACTTTGCTGCCCACTTGGCAACCCTGTCTAAAGAGGATGACATTTGATACTACAACCTGTTCATGTAGCCATGTCGCTTACTAGTTACTAAGACTCAATGTTCGCTACATTTCCGTTCTGAAAGAGTCTCTTGGATCATTATGGATACACTAAAAGTTTCAATATTCTAAATGCCAGAAGTCTCCATTGGTTAATATTTCTTCCAAGCCATACTACACTGGTAGTTATTATAATAATGAATAACTGAAAGCATTATCATTCAGATCCTGAATAATCCATGAATGATGCAGTGATACTCAGAACAGTGTGATTTTAAGAATATTGCTTTACTCTAGATTCATTCTTTGAAAATAAGTAATCCATATGTGGCCCATATGATAATTTCTCGGGCAGCAGAATTCTCATTTCTATCATTTTCTCATTTTCTATCACTTGACTATACTGAATATTTTTGTAAGTTACTGTATACAGATACAGTCCTACATATATACTACCTTTCATATAAGGACTAAGAGATTAAGACAGTCTGAGTCAACATTTGATTTTCTTTAAATGCTTCTGAAAGTTCAGCTTCCAGATGTGTCAAAGTGATTCTCATTCATCTGACCTCTAATTATCGGGATCCTTGAGGGAATATCTGAAAGAAGTGAATGGAGTTGCCCTTCATGGATCATGTCGACGTGCAGAGAGAACATCATTTTTCTCAAAGTCAATCCACTTTTCTTTTCTCCCTATGTACCAACATATTCTTCTCTGAAAGGTTAAATTACTTGTTTCCTCTGAAAACAGAACCCAAGAGGGGTAAGAGTTGTAGGGCTGCCTGCCCATCCTTTTCAATTTTGCATCTGCAAAGAATCAGAGAACCAGCAAAAGAGAGAAAGCACTCAATTTCAGGTTTTCCTTGTCTCTCTTCTCCCTCGAGAAGGACAAATTTCAATCATGTTTTTCCTTCTGACAGCCTGAATTTCTGCTCATGCTATGACTGCTAATGCTGTCTTTCTTAGTCTTTGCTGTGGTCACTTTTTGGAAAGCTTCTATTCAAAATCCTACCAGCAGCAATCAGAAGTTTATGTTAGCAGTCTGCTAGGAGTAACCTGCCACTTGTGGTTTGAGAGGAACCCAACCACTCCCTAAGGGATGGATTTTGGAGCATCAGTAGAAACCGAGTAGCCTTTAGCTCTTTTTAGATTGGTGAGGCACAAAAGTCACTAACATATTAGCACTGGGAATTAAAGTTAAACATAATAGTAAGTGAAAAGAAGGCCCAGGTCTGAGATTTGGAAGATATCAACAGTTAGTGAGTATGACCTAGATAAAGATTTAGCAAGAGAGACTAAGAAGGAGCAGTCCCACAAGTGGGAGAAGCACCAGGAGAGAACAGTGTCATGAAAAGGAGAGGTGATTATAAAAGTGAGGGTAATTATATAAAGTGAGGGTGATTATAAAGAAGTCAAGGATGAGAACTGAGAAAGGTCCATTAGATGTGGTAATTAAGAGAAGACTGGCAGCTGGAGAGAGAGTAATGTTGCTAGAATGATGATATTGGAAGGCAGATTGCAAGGGGTTTAGAAACAAATGAGAGGAGAATAAATAGAGGAAGCTAGTATAAACAGCTTTCTTAGGGAAATTAACCAAAAGAAGGATAGATGATAGCTAGTGGGGATACTTGAATTAAGAGGATTTTTATTAAAGATTGGTGAGATATGGGCATGTTTATTGGCAGAAACGATAGGGAGAAAGTAAAAAATAGAGCCAGGGGTGATAGCAGAGCAGTCTGATGGAGAATAAGGGAAAGGATGGAATCAAGGGTATAGAACAAAGACTGCACTTAGAAAAAAAGAAGTCAATTCCTTGTGTGAAATTGGGGTGAAGGAGGACATAACCGATGTCTGAGTGTTTGGAGATAAAAGCAGAGGGAGAAAATGGAACTCTCAGCAAGTTCCTCATTTTTCGTGAAGATGGAATCAAGATCTTCCTCTGAAAAGATGGTGTATGGGAGGCTTGAAAAAGGATGAAAACATTTGGAAAAAATACTGTGTAGATTGGAATAGCAAATCAATTTGGGACATGGGGGAGAAAAGGATTGTTTTGCTATAATGAGGAACCAGTTGAGGTTATATAACAAATTCATAGTGGACCAAATCAGGATGGTTTTGTGGAAACAGAAAGAAGAAAGATGAGAATAATTCAAGGTAGATTTGGCAATGTTTGTTGAATCATCAGATAAAAAGGCAAGAGATTCAAATGTAATGATGGTATAGAATTGGGCAAAGCGTTGAAACAAGGAAGATAAAACATTGTAGCCAGAAAAAGGTAGCCTATGAAAAATTAAGAAAATAAAAGACATATGAAGAATGATGAAAGAAATGAGAAAAAGTTGTAATCAGGTCAAGGAACTTTTAAGTACATGAAGATATTAGGGTGACATTTGTAAATAAAGGCACCAATAAGGATATAACCATTTTTGTGTGTAGTTGGAGTGGGGTAGAGTAGTCACTAGGACTGAGTCGATTGAAGAACTTGAAGCATCACAATATATGAAGTCCCCTTGGATGAGGGCTGAAATTGGGAGAGAAACCAAAACTTTGAGTTCGGTACTGAACTCAGGAAGGAAAAAATGTCTTGGGAGTTGATAGAGAACAACCCAATCAGAATTGGGAGATAAATTTGAAGAGCTTGAACCTCAAAATAGGTGAAGTTGCTGAATAACAATAGTAGAAGGAAATTCTGGAAGGGGAACTAGGAAAAAAGAATTCTGGCTCTTCTACCATGATGGTGAAGGGTGGGTAGGAAAATATGAAAGAAAGTTCAGCTAGGGCTGGAAAAGGTGGCCAAGAATAATAGTGTTTGGGGGAGGGAGTCAGGGCTCAGTGAACACCAGAGGTTATTAGTTAGAAAGGAAAAGATTTAGGATGAATCAAATTTATTAATTATAGGCCAGTACATGAGGAGATCTGGTATGGGACACGATAGGATTGATGGGATGTGTCTAAGGATGTGGGAAGCTAGGGATGGGTAACAAGCTTTGTGTATTGATAGCTGGTTTTTCAGAATCAATAGTTTGGAGAGAATATGAAGGGGTGGAAGTATACTGAACATTGAAGAATAAGTCCAGGCAGCATATTAATGTTTGGAGAGAACTCTGCTAAGGGAGATTGTCCAAGTTCTTCCTTCAATGTCCGGCTTCCTTGTAAGTGATGATAATGTGTTCTTGATGGCCTCAGGAGGTCAACTTCCTAGCTAGCAGGAGCCTTTAGAGGCATTGAAGTATTTCCTGGATGGAGTAGATGAATCAGTTTAGGAGGCACGGGATAGCAGTGTGAGGCAGGTAATCTGAAGAAGTTGGGGCAGGAGATGTCTGGTCGATAGTTTCTGGACTACTAGAGAAGGTCCTATTAAGATGGAGGTGGTAGGCTGGTGGACTCCATGGGATGGCTTTGAGATATAGAATTTGCAAAAGGTGTTGGCTGTGAGGAAGATATAAGGACTAGGATGAGGATAACTGGAGCTTAGAGGTTACCTATAACAACTACTTCATTTTATAGATAAAGGAACTAGACTCAGTTAATAAGGTACTTGTCCAAAGTCACACAACTAGTTAAGGGGCAGAGTAAGAATTCAAAACCAACCCTTCTAACTCCAAATCTAACCAAGCTACCTCTCCTATGAAAGAAAAAAGTGTGAAATTTAAAAAAATAATTCTGTATTTATGACCATCTTCATATTTCTTAAATCTATTCTCTAGTCTCTAACAAATCACGTCAATCCTTTCCTGTTTTCCCTTCCTTCCCAACTTCTTTTAGATCATCAATAAGATCTGTGACCAATCTTTTCCTCATTACCCACCCACTTGCACAAAGCCTTATCCATTTATTCATTCAAATTCTCTTTCAAAGATACTTCTATGGATAAGTTTCATAACAACCTTTGAAAGGTTCAAAAAAATCCCTCCCCAGGGTTCAGGAAAGGTTGGAGCTCATCATCTATTTATCTTTCCCTTTTTCAGCCTACATCACATCTGTGTACATCCTGAATACCTGGAGCAAGAATTTTGTTCATAGCTAAGGCTCAAATATCACAACCAGCGATTAGTGTCAATACACCCTTTATGTCCACAAAAGATAGTTGACTTTACATTTCCTCCTTAGAGCTCAAGATGCTTTGCCGATATTAGTTGCCAAATCAATGTGAGTTCTGCGGCGCTCATGGGTAGACAAATTTTACTAAAAGGTCATGTCGCCCATAGGACTTAAAACAACAAAGCCATGTTCTATCCTTCCTTATGTGGGGAGGCAAAGGCAAGAGTAGCAATCCCAGGAGGGTTGGAGATTCAGGCAGGGGACAGAAAAACACCATCTGTCCCACTAACCATGCTGGCAATGCTGGCTGGCCACTGGCTGCAGCACACCGCCCCTTATACGACAGATCAGAAATACTCCACAATTTAAAATTGCAAAGGACCTTGCCTTTCATCAGGTACAATATCTTATTTTAATAATAGCATATATTATATTGGCAAAGCAGATCATAGTATCGCACCCCCAAAATAATATCTGTCACCACAGACCTTATGGCAGCAGAGAAATAACTTGCCAGCACGAATTTAGGGATTATGTGTTTTGGCTCAAGTCACACAGCTGATGAGTATCAGAGGTAAGGTTGAACCCAAGTCTTCTCTCTCCAAAGTCAGTCCTCTTCCTAATTTAAGATATGGCTGCCTGTCCAAATAGATGCTCTTACACAATTTTACAGAGAAGTAAACTGAGGCTGAATGAGGTAAAGTTCCTTGTCTAAGATTATATAATTAGTAAGCAGATGAGATGAGTGAAAAACCAGATTTTCTAGGTAATTAATAATCAATTTATTAATTAGGATGGCAGATAATAAATTGATGTTGAGTGGTCTCTCTTAATTTATTAATTAGGATAGCATTTGGTGGTCAGTGATCTCCCTAAATACTTAATTTAAATACCTTTGAAAAAGGAGGTTCCTTTGACAGGTGGAAATCAACCCTAATTGGTGAACAATTAATGAGGTGTGTGGACACACTAATGAGGAAGCAGGCTAAAAGTCTGCAGTTCTTCCTGCTGAGAACATGTCTTGATTTGGAGACTCAGTCTTCTCCAGCAGTCTGAACAAAGGAATACATCTCTACTCAGACCACTCTAGTTGATTTTCTCCTTCATAAGCCAGGTTACCTAAACTCCAGAGGAGGGGTACAACATGAGCTTATTTCCTAAGGGTGAGAATTCAGCTAGATTAGATGCTATTCATACTCTAAACCAGAGTAAGGTTCTCTGGCTTGATGGGGTCCCATCCAAGATTGCATGTACCCAGAAGACTGAGGCAATCTCATTCATCAGCAATGTCCTTCAAAGATTGATTGGCCTCCAGGGGATGATCCCTAAATGAGGAAATAGAAAGAAAAAACTGTAATCGTAATTTAATAATTAGTTATTGATATACTAGGAAAATAATCACTTTTCTCACAGGATGTGAATGAAGGTTTTTCTGATCTTAAGGGTAAGATGCTATACCGTGTGATACTCTGTCTCCCATAAAGTGGGAATTGAACGAATGCTTGGATTGAAAGTAGTTTGTAAATTTCCTGCAAAACATAGAGAAATAGCTCTTTTAAAGACTTAGATCGAGCCTAGGAAAAAATGTCATTGAAATTCAAATTCCATGAAATCAATGCTATGGCTATCAGAGAAGTTGATAGAGTTGTTCTGCTGAGCTATATCAATCAGTCAGGCATAAAGAACCTACTGTGTGCCAGGGATTGAGGATATAAATACTACAGGCACCACCACCACCCCTGCTTACACTGTTACTACTACTACTGCCACTACTACTACTACTAACTACTATTACTACTATTATTACTACTAACTACTACTACTGCTGCTGCTGCTATTGCTACTTCCACTACTATTACTTCTACTAACTACTACTACTGCTGCTACTACTACTACCATTACTAATCATAAGAATAAAACAATTCAAACTCACCAGGAGCTTATTTTGTAATGCAGAAAATACCAAGTACATATAAAATATATCCAATGTAACTACAAATACACAGACATACAAAGTACATAACAAAGGAAGAAAATTTTGGAAGGAAGGCATTGCCAGTTGGAGGTCAGGATCAGACAAAGATTCATGTGGGAAAAAAGTGCCTGAGCTATATCTTAAAGGAAAAAAGAGATTCCCTGAGGAGAGGTAAGGGGGCAGTGCATTCTAGGTACAAGGGACAGTCAATGAAAACTCATAGAGATAGAAAATGGAGTGACATGTATATAAGGTAGAGAAAAAGTCAGATTGGCTAAGTGGCAGTATGTTGGGGAGGGGGCAAAGATAAATAAAGTAGGCCATAATGGTGTAAGAATTTAAAAGTTAAACACTTTATATTTTATACTAAATGAAATAGAACTCCGATGGTTAGAAGCCATGATGTAGATGGTGAGCCAGCAAAGTAGACTGAAAAATAATGGTCACTGATCAGATACAAGGCAGACCGGAAAGAATGGTATCATGAAACCCTAGAGATGAGAAAATATCAAGGAAGAGAAGATTGTCATGATGTTCAATGCGGCATTCAGGTTAAGAAGGGTTGAAACTAAGGAGACACCATCAGGTTTGGCAATTAAAAGATGGTAGGTAATTTAAAAAAGAATAATTTCAGTTGAGTGATCAGGTCAGAAGCCAGGTTGGTTGCAAAGAGCTGAGGAACAAATGAAAGAACAGGAAGTATAGCAGGCTTGATTTTGGCAAGCAGAAGGATCACATCTTTCCTGAGACTGGAAGAAAGCCACAGAGACTGAGAGATGAAGTCAAGGAATTTAAGATGGAGAGAATTGAAGAAGAGGGAGTTCATGTGAAGTGGTCCTACTTTTATTTTTGTTTGTTTTTTAATCAGTAAAATAGGAGCTAAAGTTTTTCAGCTTGGAAAGTGGAGAGGAGGGAAGGGCATCCAATCACAGACTCTCTTTTCCCTGACTCAGATTACACCTACTCCCTGAAGCAGTCTTGGAAATTTCATGATTCAGTCCTTTATATATTGAATCACCATATTGTTAAATACAGAAAGTCTCAGAAGAGGTCACATTTTAAGCCTTTATCATTATCTGGTGACCTCTGCCAGGTATGTGCCTCAGAGAGTTGGGAAAGGCTTAAGAGAGTTGTTGTCAAAGATGTAACTGTCCCTGACCTTGTGACATAATCATTCTCGCTCAGGTCTTTTGAATAATCTTTGTGCCAGGCCACAGACAACTTAGAGTGGACAGTCTGAAGCACAAGACGTGTCCAGAGACAAATAAATACAGAGGCATACAAGCAACCGTATTAAAAAACCAATTCAGATAAGTAGTCTCTCTGAAGCATCTCTTTCTGTCTCTTTGCCTTTCTCTGTGTGTCTCTGTCTCTCTTTGTCTATCTCCGTGTCAGTCTCTCTGTCTCTGTTCCTTTGTCTCTCTCTCTCCTTTCTTTTCTCTCTCCCTCCTTCTCTCTTGTCAATGCATTCTGCTCGAAGCAATAGAGGTCTGGCCTCTCCCTGTGTTCATATGGGGCCTGAACGTATCAATGAACTAATAATTTTCTCTTACTCCTAATACCTGCCTACCTAATGGTGGCAAAATGTATAAGTGGAATTGGGGGGAAATTGAACACAAACTAGGGTAGGATTTGAACATAGACTGGAACATGAAATTCAGGATGGGGGATTGTGCAGAGCAATAATGCATGATGGAATGAGAAGGACATTCTCAAAGGAAAAGTAGGAAGTTCTCACAGACAAAATTATTGACCACATTTTGATATTCTATTTCTATTCACATTATAACTAATAACATGGCACTTTGGATAATCAATATTTTCCATCCCATTTCCAATTTACCTGTGGTTACCCTTTTCCCTCACATATGTGCAAATGCTCATAGGAGATTACGTTTTTATTTTCTTGATGCTAATCATCCTTAATTGGATCCTAAACACCTAGATGTCCTTGATTAGCATTTATTTCACCAACTGATGAAATTAACCTTTTATTTTATAGTCATCTTTTCTTTTAAAATGTTGAACTTTCAAGAACTGTTTGAGATGTTACTCCTGTTTGCTACATACCTCCTTCCACTTAACTGACTCAGGATACCTTCCATCTTCCTTCATCTTATATCATCTGTCAAGTCCAGTTTTTGATCGACCCAAAAATCAGATGATGTTCTCCAATAGCTCTTCTTTTTCCCTTGGGAAAAGCATATTTGATTTCTACAAGGTTTTCCCCTTACAAAAAAAGTAATTGTTGTTAAAGGAAGCAACTTTCTTTTCACTATCCACAACTTTCACTGGAAAATATAAAATCATATTCATAAAAATAGGCTTAGAGCTCAAAGGAACTTAGTGATCATTTATTCTGATGCCCTCAATTTAGAGACAAAGGTAGAGATCATGAGATCATAGAATTAGAGCTAACAGAGAACTCTGAGATCATTTATTCTAGGAGGAAGGGAGGGAGGGAAGAGAAGGAAGGAAGGGAAGAGAAAGAAGGAGGGAGAGAGAGAGGGAGGGAGAAAAGAAGGAAGAAAGGAAGAGAGGGAAAGAGGAAGGAAGGAAGGGAGGGAGGGGAAAAAAATTCCCATAATAAATTCTAGGTTCATTGAGTCTGAATTCAGTACTTCTTCTAATGTTTGGCACATAGTAAGAATTTTAAAAATATCTGTTCCTTCCCTCCTTCCCTTCCTTCCTTTTCTTCTTTCTTTCTCTCTTTCTTTTATTCTTTCTCTCTCACTTCCTCCTTTCCTCCTCCTCTTCTTTCCTTTCCTCCATCCCTCCCTTCTTTCCTCCTTTCCTCCCTTCCTCCCTCTTTCTCTCCCTCCCTTCTTCTTTCTCTCCCTCCCTTCTTCCCTTCCTTCCTTCTTTCCTTCCTTCATCTTGAACTACAGGCCTTTATTTTCATATCTAAGATTTTATGTACTTGTCTGTCTCGTGACACATCCATTTATATCCATGTAAATTAATCTTCAGATTTTTCTGATATATTTCTTTCTGACAACATTAAGGAAGAAATAGCAAACCCTTTCACCCTTCTATCTCTCAGGTATATACCTCATTTGGCTTTGAAGTATACTGCAGATGTGGTTAGCATCTTTCATAAGAGATACTCCTCCCCCCAAAATATTAGACCCACTCATTGAAAAGTCCCATAAGTGCTTGGAACTTCTGGACATAAAATTTTGTCTTCCAAGTCTAGCGGTTTCTACTCCACTTCATCTCTCCTTGCCCAGTGCTCCTATTTCACTTGGATATTTCAAATGATACAATCCAGATCATCTTAAGGGGCCTTTCCACACTTGGGGAATGTTTCTGTCATCCAGTCGCATCATGAAGCTGGTACTGGGAGAATGGAAGTTGATTGTGTCAAGACACACAGCATCCCAGATTGTTTATGTCCCAGAATGCTTTGTCCTTCTAGTAAAAAATAAGAGAAAAATCTGTTAACTCAGCTACCAGAGGCTGAAAATTCTAAAGCCCAGCAATTTGCATTTCTCATGAAAGTTTAATGATGGAAAAGGGAGAGAGTTATGGATCAGCCTGGGGGCACTGTTGGGCCGGGATCCTTGCCGTTTGTACAAGTATGAATATTGTTTACAGCCACTGGCACCTTTTTATATAGAACAGTAATTCATTCACCTAAAGCACCTGTCAATTTTAGTACTTACCTTCAACTTTATCTCACCTTGTATCTGAGCTCCACCTCTGATAAATTGATAAGTAATCAACTATCATCCACTCAACTAACATTTATGAAGCACCTACTGTTTGTACTCCTAGGCATGATTTAAAGTTTTCATGAAGTGTTTCTCTTGATATCATGATATGGAAATGGTATGAATTTATATACACACACATATACATACATATATATGTAAGTGTGTGTATGTATATATATATGTATATATACATATGGTATAGAAATAAAAACTGACATTAATGAAGAACTTTAAGATTTAGAAAGTGTTTTAAATAAATTATCTCATAGAATTTTCATTTAAAGGAAGGCAATTTATGTGGATCCTACATGTATGCTTCCAAGTCAAGACTTCTTAACTTTTTTTTTTTTTTTAATAATAATGGATATTGCAGGCAGCCTGGTGAAGTCTATAGTTCCCTTCTCAGTCTGATGAATCCTATGATTCCTTTTTAATGAGTTTATAAATGCATAGGAGAAAACATAAAATATTGCAAATCAAACAAATTATGTTGAAATATAAATTTAACTTTCCCCATCCAAGTTCATGGATGCTCTGAAATCTAACCATAGACACTTTATAGTGGAGTCTGTGGATGATGGGTCAAAACATCCTCTTCTAGATAATCCCTGAATATCATGCCTCACTTAATATGTCTCTGTGGAGGCAGTGGAGCATCACTACAGAATTGATGTACATACACTACAGGTAAATGGCACAGTACGTATAATGCCATTCTATCTTTTCAATAAGATCTGAGTTTCAATGTGGCCTCAGTTTATTTCTGTGATTTTGGATAATTTATTCAACCTCTATATGCTTTATTTTTTTATCTATAAAATTGGGGCAATAAAAACCCCTACTTCACAAGGTTGTTGTGAGGATCAAATAACAATAAGATTTGTAAAATGCTTACCCCAGTACCTAGCACATAGTAGGTCCTTGATAAATACCTGGGATACAGTTGATATTTAATAAATGCTTATTTCCTATTTCCTTTCTTATTTGTTCCTTGATTAATGTAGCCCAATGATATATTTATTTTCTCAACTACCATCACTCTGATGACTTGCAATGAACTTGTGGTCTACTAAAATCCTTGGATTTTTTTTCAAATGAGTTGTTATTTAAACATTGCTCTCTCCATCTGATGCTTGTATAGTTAATTTTTTTAACCCAAGCACTAAAATATAAATTTTTGTAACTTTTCAGACTAAAATTACATTCTCTGGTTACTACTTCCTGGTTTGTTTTTGTTCTTTCCCTGAGCACTGTGTCCAGTATGTAATAGGCACTTAATACATGTTTATTGATTCATTAATCAGGATAAAAATGGTTTTACTTTTTATAACTGTAACTCAGCATAGTGCCCAATACTTAGTCTTTGTTTAATATATGCCTTTTAATTCATTTATTCATTCTCATTTATGGCTAAGGAAACATACTTAGAGCATTAGCAGTTTGCTCATGGTCATTTCCTTTTCTAAATAGGATTTAAACTCTAGTCTCTACTCATTCTGAATGCAGCAGAATACTTCCCATTACCTCTTGCTACTGCATCTCAAGAAAGGAATGAGGCACAAACATTTATTTTCAGAACTTTCCAGAGAGTGAGACCTCTTTTTAAGCTGGTGGTCAGGATGTGGATGCAGTCAGTTATTGAGTCCATATACAGTCTTTCTAATTTGCTTTACCTGCTGAGATTTTGGTAGGACTAGCAGGATCATACATTTCTATGACTGTCCTTATTGCTATTCTGCTCCCTTGTAGTTTTTCTAGAATCTCAATATTCTTTTAGTGTAATGATAGAACAGAACATCCTTGATCCTGAAGAAGAGCAACTCCTGAGACAAGAAACAGGAGGTAGGATGGGAACACTCATTATTTATTAGCTTTAGTCCCTTCTCTGCTGAGTCCAGAAAGTGGAGGTGATACTCACACTTGGAATACCCACCTTGACATGAAAATCAAATAAAATCATTCTTGTCAGGTAATTCAAGAAGATGGGATTAGGACTTTCAAGATTGAAGAGGGGCTTGGGAGAGAGAAGAAGAAAAAAGAAGACCAAGAACAAGAAGATGAAGAAGAATAAGAACAAGAACAACAAGAAGAACGAGAACAAGAAGATGAAGAAGAACAAGAACAAGATCAAGAAGAACAGGAAGATAAAGAACAACAAAAACAACAAGAACAACAAGAACAACAAGAGGAAGAACAAAAAGAACAAGAATCCTCAGAGCATCAAAGGATATAGGGTTGATGGAACACCTAGTTTCAAAAATGGCAAGTCAAAAGACGGTTCAGATCTTTCTTATAAAGGTGATTTTGTCAAGGGACATATGCTACAGAACACAGACATAAGAAAGAAACGGATAAGCTCAATAAAGCTTAGGACAGAAGCACATTATAATGGAGCCAGGAAAGTCCTGCAATTTGAGTCTCTATTGGCATTCCTTCTCTGCTACTGATAAAGTCTTAGGGATAGCATAATAAATAATAAATAAATCCATAATTTCATTGATTTAGAGGCGCCCATGATGAAGAAAATTCCTCTGTCAGTATTGGTTGTCATCGTCTCAGCAATATAAATTCTTACATTCAGCGCGAGGGAACAATTGTCTTGCCCATGATCACAAAGCCTATGTGTCAGAGGCAGTTTGCATCCGGGTCTTCCCTACTCTTGAGGCCATATCTCTGGTCTATTTTATTGCCACTTGTGAAATAGGCACACAGCAGATGAGGAAGTGGTTTAAAACTACTTAGCTACCAGAGAACTTAACTTTGGCTGGGAAATTTTAGAAGCAAAGCAAAACTGCTACGTGGAAATGTGCCTTGTGGAAAAGGCATCAGTATTGGCTGATTAGGCTCCAGAGGAAAGACTCTGAATCAATGGTGGAAGTTACAGAGGGACAGATTGTGGAAAAGAAAATAAGCTCATACTCCTACCAATAAAAACCATCCAAAGATGGAAAAAGATAAACTGGCAAATTGAGGAGCCCTTCCATAGAGGTCTTCAGATATAGGTTGGATAGATGAGTTTTGATGATGTTGCAGCAAGGACACTCCAGAGACATTCAGAGGCTTACTGAAATTTCTTGTGCAACTTCAGATTCTGTGATTCCATAAACCATGTTACCTTGACTGATTAGTATCTATTCCAATTCTCTATGAAGCAACAGTCTAGTCCACATCTTTGCTTTTAGGCTATTTGCTATTTTATGAATCAATAACTTGTGCAAACAAATCTAATCTGAACAACCATAATTGTATATGGTGTCTTCCTTATCCTTTCTCCTAATCCAGTACTTCTATAGAACAGCCCATTGGGATATAACAGCTACACATCTAATCAGTTGTTTCCCATCTATTAAGATATAGTCAATTCTCTTTCTAAATTATGTCATCTATACTCACCATATCCAACATCATCTGACTCACTTATTAAATAAAGTATTTATAAATATAGCGATTAGATTTCTAAAGAGCCTACAGGTATTTGCTCTCTTTCCTTCCTTGGCCCCAAACAATTTCCTGCCTTTATTTTTACTATCCTCCCATTTGCTCATTTTCATATTAAGATCGTTATATGTTAAAGCAAAATTACTACAATATATTTAAGAGCCATGATTTTATTTTCATTTCCCTTCCCAGTAGAACATAACATCTTTGAAGGTAGGAATAATTTCATTTCTATCTTTATATAACTACAATTTAATACTGTGCTTCTTGCATAGCAAGTACTTGACAAATTTATTCAGTTGAATTTGTCATTCAGTAAACCCTCAAAATTGATGCAGATTGTAGGCATTCAATATTTCCCCTACTGTTGGGGCACATGGAAGCCACCTTACAGTGGCTGCCTGGAGATCCAAGCCAGAAATGGATCTCCTCTTTTGAGAGGATGATACAAGGAGATTGAGAGACAGTTGCTATTCTCTGACCTCTCTGATTGAGAGGCCATTGCGTTGTCTGACTTCTCTCCTCTTCCCTCTGCCTCCAATTTACCTCATTCCTAGTCCAGAACACCTGTTTCAGTAAAGGCTGCCCTGCAACTCCTTCAGATGCTATGATCCACAGCTGTGGAGGCTCTCAGAGAACTGACCTGGCCCTTAACACCCTACCACATGATGTTCCCTCTCTTCCTCTGGTGTCTTTGCATAAACTGGCCCTGCCACTCCTGCATCCCTAGAATGCTGTTCCTCCTCATTTTCTCCTCTTGAAAACTCTACTTTTCCTAGCCTAGAATCATCTTAGCCATCATGATGAAACTTCAGAATATATATCAGTTCCATTACTGAGTATGTCTGAAATTGTAAACTGTCTTTATGGATCAAATCCACCTTCCACAGTACTTGAACCCATAGTATTTACAAGCAAACTAAGGTCATTTTCCCCCTTCTAATTGTTGATTTCTTCATTATAAACTGTCTTTATGGATCAAATTCACCTTCCACAGTACTTGACCCCATAGTATTTATAAGCAAAATAAGGCCATCTTTTCCCCTTCTAATTGTTGAGCTCTTCATTCTTCCCCAACCTACTTTCCCCCATCAAACTCTTACCTTACCTCCTGAGGTTGTTGTGAGGATAGAATGAGATTGTATATTTTAAATACTTTGTAAACTTTCAGGGACCATTTAAATGCTATATTGTTATTCTTATTATGGCCATCTGCTTTACTTCTATAACCCAAGAACCATCTTTCCTTTCCATCTGACTTGCAGCTGCAACTTCTTATATATGATATCTTCTCTATTAGAATATGAATTTCTCAAAAACAGACTGCTATTTAAATCCCCAAAGCTTAGCACACTTCTTTGCACATACTTAACACTTAATACATGCTTTTTCATTTTTTATCTCATTAATGTGGATGTTTTCTCCAGTGGTACAGATCATAAGGCATCCCTGGAAGCTCATCCTGTGCCATTCTTGCCCACTTCCTGCCATCATTTTGCCATAGGGAATCCACCCAACATGGCTAAAGCCCTCCTCACTTTTTCAAAAAGTAACAGGGGAGTCCTCTGGATGTTTACCTGATATCTCTTTCTCTTATCACATGACTGGCAGTAGACATAAAGGGCATTGTCAGTAGCAGTATGGGAAGAATATTACTTACCATCCACAGAAAGTCCCTCCTTATTTAGACTCTGAGTTAGATCTCCTCTATCATGGCAATGAGAAACTTTGGCAAGCCTAAATCTCTCTATTTTATTCTTTTCTTGATGTTTATTTTAAGTGCAAGATAATTATATGAGTGAATTCAAGACAAATCAATGATCCTGTATGATTCCTCTCCATATTTTCTCATTGGTACCTCATAGATGCTCTACCCAATGAGTTAGATACCTTCTTCTTGTTCTTTTAATATCTCAAGAACACCGTCATAGAGGTGGACAGCTCATCAGTTGCCTCTCATTCCTGTTACATGGCTGGCCTATCTCAATTTCTGGTCATATGAATCGTTATGACTTTTCAGGGACTCATACTGTGTAAGGGATCTTTATTATTAGTATTATTATAGCTTTTTATTTAAAAAAACATATACATGGGTAATTTTTCAACACTGACCCTTGCAAAACCTTCTGTTCCCACTTTCCCCTCCTTCCCTCCACCCCCTCCCCTAGAAGGCAGGTAGTCCAATCATGTTAAATATATTAAAGTATATATTAAATCCAATATATGCATACATATTTATACAGTTATCTTGCTGCACAAGAGAAATTGGATCTAAAAAGAAGGTTAAAAAAAACCTGAGAAGGAAAACAAAAATGCAAGCAAACAATAACCAAAAGAGTGGAAATGCCATGTTGTGGTCCACACTCATTTCTGTAAGGGATCTTTCACAGAATGTTGTGGATTGCTTCAAAGTACTTAGCAAAAGTAAAAGTCACAATCCCTTTTGCACCCTTAGAAAATCAATTCAGCTATCACTTCTCCCACTTGGAAGAGGGAAGTGGGGTCACTCTCTGAAACTGGAGCATCTCACCAGGAGCAAGCATTACCCAACCACTTAGCAGAGGTGGCAATGGAAAATTTGTTCACTCCAAAGATCCTAGAGTAGTTAGATGGATCCACTAACAATGCTGGCACTCACATGCTGAACCATGAAGAAGAAAGCTTTTCTGGGCAATATGCCAAGGAATCTAAAAAGTGGACTATGGTTTTATTTTTCACCCTGAAAAAGACTCCCTGACAAAGAATCAAATTCTCATTAAAGTTTTCATTCCCTTCTGACTTCAGAATAAATAGCTACAATTACCAGGTACAGATTCTTTTTAACAATAACAGTAATAATAATTATTAGCACTTACATAGTATTTTAAAATTTATTTTAAAAAATCTTTACAGATATTATTTTTCTTTAGGGTCAATTAGGAGGTTATTGTAATGGTCTAAGCAACATATAGTAAAATGATAACCACAAGGATATAGATACAAAAACTATGGGGAAAGAACTGGGGGGTGGAAAACAACAAAAAACACCTTGTGAACTGCTGAAAAAAATGCTATCACCTTTCACACAAATGGGGAAAATAAGAAGATCCTGATGGAAAGATAATAAATACTGTTTTGGGCATATTGAGCTGGTGATATTTATGAGATCCAAGTGGAAATGTCCAGTAGTAGTAGGTGATGTGAGTCTGGAGCTCAGAAGAGAGCTTAGGATATGTAGATCACAAAATCATACATAGAGATGATTATTAAATCTAGGGAAACTGGTGAAACCATGGAGCAAAGAGCATAGGGAAAGAAGAGGAGAAAACACAGTAGACCTCCATGGACAGAGGGTGGGATAAAAATGATGGTTCCACCAAAGAAAATAAATCTAAGTGCAATTTAACTCAAATTGAAAGTTACCTTTATTCTTACGATCTCAGTATGAAAAGCCAGGTCAGTTTAGAGACCCTTCAAGGTACTCCTAGTATCAGGGAGTGAGAAAAATAATTTTTCACTCAAATTTTATGGAAAGAAAATGAATCATAGTGATTTTAATGACACATTTGTGTTGGTCACCTTCTTTCCAAATATCTTGCTCTTCTCTCACTTTTGTTTCTGGCTTTGCAGGTTTTGCCACCACCATATCTAAATCACCTTGGCACTTAAGTCTATTCTCATTGGAACATACTTCTATTCTGCTGACTGTCTTTTTATTTAGAGGGGAGATTTAGATCAGCACTTCATTCCTCTTTCAGCTTTGCTTTTGACTTTCTAGACTTCAATACCATGTCCCCATAGAGGTTCCCCTTAACCCCCTTCTAGTTCCCTTCTGTGTGTTCTCTCCCCACCATTTTATTGTATAAGCAATTTGAGGGAAGGAACTGATGAAGTCAGGGTAGCAATACTTAGTTTGAAATAAATATATGACAAATTCAGAGTGGCCATTCTCTTTGTAAAGAGGTAGGTTTATTTAGGAGAAAAGGTCACAGACAAAATAAGTGGTAAAATAGGCACCAGGAATGGCAACTATGAAATAGAGTTAGAAGAGCAATAGGGTTACCAAGGAAAGGAATTTGGAAGAATCCATGAAAAGAATATGCCATTGACTGACAGGTTAGATCCACAAAGTTTATTAGACTAATCAGAGTTAGTTAGAGTAAGGAGAAAAATGAAATTGGAAGAAAGACACTATGAGGGAGAGATAGAGTGACTCCCAATTGGCTTAGTCTTGGAAAAGACTTAGCAAAGATTTCCATCATAAGCAGATCTTTTATGAGGGAAATACAGCCTTGGGGGGTTCTCAGGAAAACCAGAGAAGTAAAGGCAGGATCTCAGAAGGAGGGATCAAGGAAGCAGATGGAATACACCTGGCAGATAAAGTCCCAGACCCATCTTAAGATATGTTCATCAATATCTCCTAGGTTGTTTGAAAATGCACAAAAATTGGGGGATAGACAGTGGAGGATGAGAAAGAGTTCCATTCTCACAATCATTCTATACAAGCAGGATAGTCTAAAACTTGATTATATCTGAGAATAACCAGATGGACTTCTTCCTGACTACTTCTTCCACATCAGGGACTATCTTCCTCTTGGTTTGCATTGGTTTCCCTAGTATTTAGCACAGTGCCTAGCATATAATTAATGTCTAACAAATGCTTATTTCTTCCTTCTTCCTACCTTCCCTGCCTAAAGAGTCATCATCTCTAATGAAAAATAAAATAGAAAGACGTGGGATAAGGAGGAAGTTCCTCAAAGCTAAGTTATAATCTAAGTCTGACAGTATATAGTTTTTCAAATTTATAGAATCCCAGCCTTAGAAAGTAGAGAGAGAGTTTCTCATCTCATAGTTGGAGCTAAGCCCCATCAATATAATTTCAGTGTTCATTTTTGTTTTGTTCTTTGTTTTTCCATTCATATTAGCCTTTGTGTATATCATTTTCTTGGCTCTACCTGCTTCGCTCTGCATCAGTTCCTAAAAGTCCTTTCAGTTCTTCTCTGAATTATTCACATTCATTGTTTCTTATAGTAATAGTAATAGTCTGTGATATTCATACATACTCAGCTGGTCTAGCTATTCCCCAATCAATGTCTATTTTGTTTCCAGTTCTCTAGCACTACAAAGAGATGCTGTTATAAGCACTTTGGTGGAACATCACACTTCAAAAAGAGTAAAGGGGCAGTTTGTATAATAGTGTCCCAAGCTCAAAAGGAGGGTATCAGGGGTTTGGGGAGTAGCTATGCCTTTCAAACCCCCAGACTTGCTTCTAGCCCAGTCCCATCACTAAGGAGAATAATCATTAAGGACCTTTCTCATTAGCACTAACAGTAACTGCAAACAAACTTTAAATATAAGAGCCTTGGCTCTGGTAGAATCTCCCAGATCACTTGTCCTGTTTAGAGTTCAGCCATCATTTGAGGAGGCAGCTTCTATAAGAAGAGTTAGTCATCTCTACCAATAGCCAATCACTTATCACTCAGAAAGCAAGTAAGGCAACCTAGCTGAAGCAGCAAGGTACCCTAATGGACAGAGAAGAAGCAGAGCAAGGCAGATGAAACCATTAATCCAACCTTGATCACCATCTTTCCTCAGATTCCAATGGAGATAGTCAGTATCCTGAAACCAAAGGCCATGGAAATAGCAATGCTTCCAGCCCAATGAGCTTAACCACCATCCTGAACAAAACCTTCTGCCCATGCTGCAGCTACAGCTGCTGAAGACCCAGAGGAAAAATTCTTGTCGCCAAAGTCCTTGACATCATCAAATGATTCCACATCAGATTTTATGTGATATGATCTTATCAGTGAAGTCCTGTGAGGTAGGTGCCATTGTAATCCCTATCTGATAGCTGAGGAAACTGAGGTTGGGAGATGTTAAATAACTTGCTCAAGGTCACATAGCTAGGTAAGTAGACAAAGTGGGATTTGAATTCAGATCTTCCTGACTCCAAGTCTGACACGCTATCTATTATGCCAAAATATAAAGAAATGATGCAGGTTAGATAAAATGGGGCTAAAGAGCTCATATTTACCTAGGAAACAAATTTTATCCAATCACTGGGAACATCAGTTGACAAATGAGCTTTTTTCCCTTCAAAGTAATGTAACACCCTGCCCCCAACCTGGCTCCCCCAGGGTCCTAGAAGACTGTGTGTTCACCTCATCTAGATGAGCACTTTGCCTCCTCTGTCTCACCACAAGACCTTCTGCATTAATGAGAGCAAAAAAGAAAGCAAAGACTGGCAATTACTCAAGGAATTGCTATTGAATTTCTTCACAGGGAATTCTGAGATAGGATCTATACAAATACTGAGTGAAAGCTGGCTTTGAAGAGCCTTAGCTAACTCAAAGGCGGGGGGGGGGGGGGGGAGGAGAGGAATCTGCCAGCCCAGCTCCTCTCTCTCTCTCTCTCTCTCTCTCTCTCTCTCTCTCTCTCTCTCTCTCATCTTGGAAAGAATATTTCCACTATTCTATTTAAAATAGAAATATTGGCGATGTGGGAGCATCTTCAGGGTCGCTATACTTTAATGAATTTCCCTCAGTAATTGTATCCCTTTGGGACTGGAAAGAAAGCATTTGCCACAGAAATAAAATGGATTGGTTTCTTCACTGTCTCACCCCAAATCCACATTCTTGGAGCTCTGATTAGAATGGTTCTGACTGAGAACAATGACTTGAAAGCATCAAAGTATCTACGACCTAGAAATGAGGTGGACTTACTTTTCTGAGGCTTAAGACAAGAAAGAGGCTTTTGGATGGTTGAAACAGGCAAAAAATTTGACTTCCAGAAAGTAGGAAGACACTGTCAAAAAGAAGTCTCATCTCTATATAGCCAATGAGGTCTATGTGCAGATGACCATGAGCACTTTCTCTTCATCTCATCATCCCTTATACATTAGAAAAAATCACACATCATAGGGTCCATCAGGCATTTTTTCCCCATTATCTCTTACAATATCCAACTGGTAATTCTCCAGGCATCCTCAAACTGTATAATTGCCCCCAAAGTTCCACCCCTACCCCAGCAATCTAGTTTCTACCTTGGGAACCTAGACTTCTGAGTGTGAGAGCTCATCATAGGTATCCCAACACAGATCCATTCTATCACTGCTAGACCATCTTCATCACAGAGTGCTATCATCTCTAGCTCAAGAAACAATAATCAGATCATGGGTACAAGTCCTGACAAAGCAATATATTGTTTTTCCATTTAGAATATAAATTCCTTGAAGGTAGGAACTATCTTCCTTTTCATATTTGTATTCCCAAAACCTGATTATCATATAGCCTGTCTGTCACATAGCAAATGTTTTCTTATCCATCCATCTCTCCCTCCTTCCCTCTATCCATCTATTTCTTCATTCATATAAAGATAATTTGCTTCATTTGAATCATAACTTATACTCTTATTACTGAGACATGCCTTAGTATTATTTGATCTCATGTCCATACTGGGTAAACGGACAAATTTTAAAATAAAGAAAAAGATCAGTGACAAAGTAAACAAATAATTGAAAGGGAGAAATGCAAAATTGATTTCTATAAAAGTAAGTGTGTTTCACTAATCCACTTGTTGGTTTCTAAAGATTTTAAGGGAAAAAGTCTTTTGTAATATGAATACTTGTCCCTTAGTTCTTGCATATTTGAATTTCTGCATGTTTTTTTTTCATATTCTGATTTGTCATTGTTGGCAGAGATGGAGAGGGAGGGAGGAAAGGAAAGACAGGAGGGAGGGAAGGAGGAAGGGAGAGAGAAAAGAAGAGAGAAGGGAGGAGTGAGGGAAGGAAGAAGGGAAAGAGGAAGGGAAGGAGTAAGGGGGGAGGGAAGAAGTTAGGGAGTAAGGGATGGAGGGAGGGAAGGAGAGAAGGAGGATGTGTTAAATACAATAGTTACAAATAAAAGAAGCTCTCAAAGAGAAGAAAAAACAAAGAAGAAAAGAAAAAAAAGAAGAAAAAAGAAGCCCTCAAAGAGCTTAAATTATGATGGAGGAAGCAGCAACAATGACAAGTAATAATAATATTGATAATCATGGCTAGCAAGTATATAATGATTTACTTCACAAATTTTTGTTTGATCCCCACAATGATCCTGGGGATGGGGGATATTATTATCCCTCTTTTAGTGATGAAGAAACTAAGATTTCGAGAAGCTAAATGACTTACAGGACCATACAGTTGGTAAAAGGTTGAGGCAGGATTTGGGCAGGAGTCTTCCTGATTTCCTCTCTAACACTCCATTGCACCGAACCAATTAGTTATGTTCTGCTACTAACACAAAGGGAAGCTGGAAAGATCACTTGTAGTAGAGGCTGGGTAGAGGCATGGAGACCCAGGAGGCTAAGGCAAGGCTCACAGTGTTAAGAGCTGAGGCTCTCAGGGGAAGAGACGAGGTTATAGATGAACATTCTACTTGACGTGAAGGTTGTCTCTGAATATTCCAACTGCCATTCTTCAGCTCCTCATTTCCATGCCAATCCAAGCAAACAGAAGGTTGGCTCATTCCTCCAGAATTTCTAAACTCCTGGTTAGCAGCTTGAGGTCCTGTGGGATCCAGGCTGTAAGCTGACCAAACCAGAAACTGTTCATCATTCTTGCTTCAATATTGCCTCCACCTCTGGGCAGCTCAGATTACTACCTGTGAGGGGCCAGTCACCTCTGACCCTCTGCAGAACTCATAAGTCATCATTCATCACTTGTCTTGTGATCTTATGGAGAGATGCTGCTCAGACTTCTTGCAATTCTGGCTGAGGACTTCTGACCTCTGGCTCTCCATTGTAGAGCAGTCTTCCAATTCATAATGCATCAGAGGTCAAGCCTATGTTGAATTGTCTCAAAGAAAGGAGGTAAGCTTCACACACATAGGATATTGCAAAATATTCTCTTTAGTTTCCATCATTAAAGGGTTTTATATAGAAATTTAATAATCATTATTACTATTATTTTAATAGATATTAAAGCTCAAAACTGTACCGAATATTTTGGGACAGATTATGCTTTCCCATCTCTGACACTGAATAACCATGGGTCAAATCAGTGGCTTTCTGAATCTCAATTTTTTACTTTGTAAAATATGGTAACTAGTGCTTATAGAATGGAGCAGTTGTGAGGCTTAAGTGAGATTTGGTCTGAGTTATGTTTTGCAGACTTTGGAGAATGATATAAGGAAGTATTACTTTCATTATTTCTTCTTATTATTTAGAGTGAAACGGTGACATGGCCAGTGCTGAAGGTAGGGTGATTCCATGCCTACTGTTTAGCACAGATGTTTATGACTCTATATGTGTCCTCCTGAAACACATCTGGATTTATTACTCTGCTATTTGATTCAATATTTCTTAAGCATCTAGCATGGTGGAGAGATAGCCTCAGAACCAGAAAGCCCTGGGTTTAAGCTTGACCTCCAACCCATAGTGTGTTTGTAACTAGTGTCTGGCACATGCTAGGACTGACTAATTGGCACAAACTAGGACTGACTGATCAATTGGCACATACTAGGACTGACTAATTGGCATATATAGAACTGACTGACCTAGTTAGCACATATAGGATTCATTGACTGGCACAAACTAGAACTGACTCACTAATTGGCATATATAGGACTGACTGACTGGCACATACTAGGCCTGACCAATTAATTGGCATATACTAGGCATGATTGACTAATTGGCATATATAGGACTCACTATTTAGCACATACTCGGACTGACAGGCTGGTTGGCAAACTCAGACTGACTAATTGGTACATACCAGGACTGATTGCCTAGTTGGCACATGTTAGGACTGACTGACTAATTGATTTGAATGCAAGTCAGCTAGTGTCTTATACTACTAATCTATAGGTAAAGTTTTCTGTGGGTCATATATTGACTTAGTTTTGAAATATAATATTACCTATGTCTATTTTGTTAAATATTTCCCAATTATATTTTAATTTGACTTGGCTGCATCTGGAAGTGCTGTGCGTCCTGTGTCTGACCCCTCCTCTAAGAGGCTAGAAGTTATTGAGATGGATTGCTCTGGAAGTTCCCTGTATCAAAGAAATCACAAACCTGATTCTCCATCTATCCTGGATTTAGCATCTGAAATACCAGGACAAAACTGAAACAGTCCTTGCCCTCAAGAGTTTATATTCCACTGGGAAGGCAGCATATATGCAGCAAAAGTTGTTGCAGATTTTTTAAAGGGAATTCTTATCTATTTATTTATTTTGCAAATAGGGAAATTACTAACAATCAGAAAACTCAAGAGAAAAGAAATAGCGACTAAATTATGTCTTTGTGGTAGCTAAATATTCTAAAAGGTAGCAGTGAGGCATGAGAGCATTCCAGGCACAAAGTGCTAGACTGAACAAAGACATGGAGCTGGGACATTGAATAATATTCATCAGGAATAATAATAATAGTAATGTTTGTTATGATTTGTAAAACAAATTACATATATCCTCATTTGATCCTCACAATAATCCTGAGAGTGGTTGCTATTGTTATCTCATTTTACAGAGGAAGCAACTGAGGCAAACACATTGAAGTGACTTGACAGGATCATGCAGCTAGCAAGTGTCCATAGCAGGGTTTGCAAGTCTAGTGCTTTATTCAATGCATCTCTAGCTGCCAAAGTAAACAGGCTAATTTGACTAAAATACAGAATTATTGAGCAGGAAATAGTGTGGAAAAAATAAAGATAGGGGAAAGTTGCAGCTGTAGGAAAGACCAAGACTTTGTGCCCCCTACTAATATTTGTCACTGCACATCCTCATCTCATTAAGTGTTTTTGTTAAATGGATCTTTTAACAAATACTTCTTGGTGATCTTTCTATTTTTCTTTCTTTTACAAAAAATCAAGACTCATTAAATTTAATGACTATTTGAAAGGTCAACCTCATGAAGCGAATGTTTACTGTCTCTCTACAAGGTGGGAAAGCTGAAAAATATCACGCTAATGAATCTTGCTATGAAGTCCTTTGACCACCTCTCTTATTGAAGCCATCCCCCCATTTCACACTAGGCTTATCTCTTCCTCTCTTCTCCCTCCCATTCCCAGTGGTCCCCTTCCTAAATTTTTAATGAGTAGTATCTTTGGTGGAAAATAGAGCTGAACTAAAACTGAGCTGAGGGCATGTGGCATGCAGTGAAACTTAACACATTTATTAGAGGAAACCTACAGGGAAAGCAGCAAATGCTTAGGAAAAAAAAAATCCCTGGAAATGATTAGAAAAAAATAGGAAAGGAAAACACACACACACACAAATGTTTGGTGGAAAAGAGCCAAAAAAAAAAAAAAAAAAAAGGCTTTGCCAATATTTTGGATGTCATCAAAGTGTAATCCTTACAATGTTTATCGCTTTCTCCCAGCCACCTAAGTATGATTCCAGAAGACAGATTGTACCACCTGTATAGCATCTGCAAATTAAAATCTACTTCTGAAATTTTTTTGTCAACTAATCTTTGCACCATTTGGTGAAACTGATGGGTCACTTCTCAAAATAATGTTCTTAGATACATAAAAATAAAATACATGGGATTATAAGGGGAATCGATTATACTCAAATGTCAGCATGATGTTAAAACAAATCATAAATCCAAGAAACTATATGAACTTGTGGATCTTCTAGAAAGGTGAAAACCTCACTACCTATTCAGACAGAGTGAATTTAGAAGCTTGGAGCCCACACCAGCAGGATATCTGGGAATGTCCCTGTCATTAAAGTTTGGCTTGGATCAGGGGAAATCATTGAAACAGATCCAAAAATGATGTCCAGAAGTCATCAGGTATTGAGAGGAGAAATAGTATAGGGCTATATCCTTTATCTAATAGTAGCTAGAGATAAAGCCCCAGATAAAGATGTCACTGTGAAAAGGGATTAAATTCAACAGAAACTAATTTCTGCTGAGAGCTCACTGCCTCAGACTTTACCCACCCACAGTTTACTCTACTCACAGATAGACAAAGAGAGAACTTTATTCTTCCATATAGATCGGACCAGTGCTCTGAACAAAGACAAAAGTCCCATAATGATTCAGAAACTCACCCAAAGAAGAATGAGGACCAAAAACACAAATTTGCTCTGAGTATAGATGTTTTCTCAAATTTCTCAGCCTTGTCCAATGTTGCCAAGGAATTACAGAAGAGAAGAATTGTGAAGTTGTATGATCTTGCCTGTCACTTATAATAAGATAGACTGGGATTAGTTGACCCCCTAAGGTTCCTACCAGATCTAAATTGTTAACATGATGATACCAACTCTAATAATCAACCAGCATTTTATTAAACACCTACCATCACTATGCAAGACACTGGATAACAAAGACAATGATGAAAGAAGGCAGAAAGTTTATCAGGGAAAATGTATACAGAAGTAGATATAAACTACATTTAAAATAAAGAAGAAGTGATTTTTAGAAGCATTAAAAATCAGGAGATCAGGAAGTGGGAGAATATTGAAAGTGTCTTACATGATGAGGTTTGTAAGACTGTCCTCCGATAATACTGGAAGATAGGTTGTATAAATATTATTTTCATTTGACAGATGAGGAAATCAAGACCAGTGAATTGCCAGTGTTATACCATTGGTAAAGCCTGTTATCATAAACCTAATCCTCATTCCAATTCTAAGAGGAAGTTTAAAAGAATTAGAATTGAAGTCAGGGAAACTTAGATTCATGTTCCAGCTTTGAGTCAACTATCAATTAATAAGCAATTATTAAATGCTTACTATGTACAAAGCACTGGGTTATTCCCTGAGGATTCAAATAAAAGCCAAAGCAAAGTCCCTGCTCTCAGGAAGCTATTGTTTTCAGAGAGACAACATGAAAAGAATTATGTAATTCATGTTGTATATATTGCAATACAATCATATACATATATGTAAACTGTAAAGGGCGGAAACTCTTGAGTTCATGCACTGATGTGGAACAACCGAGCACTTAAGGCTAACTACCTATTGGACAATACTCTATTAGCATATGCTTGAAAAATGGCCCACCCTATTATTCTGTGCTGGCTTGATCTGTTGGTGTATAGGGAGAATTGGAGGAGGAATTAGAGGGTGGAGTAAGATAAACCAAAGTTACTTTTGGGTGAGAGATGAAGAAGAGAGGTGTGGAGATTCCTGTGTCCATTCTTCTCATTTTGACCAAGAATAAAGACCAAGGACTTTTGCTTATCTTGACTCAGGCTGATTCTAAAGTATCCAGGGTGTTAACTTGGTCTTCATAGTAAACATTCCATTGTAAGAGGGAGGTAATTTCAAAGAAAGGCATAGCAGTAAGTAGATTGAATGAAGAAAGACCTCCTATAGAAGAGGAGATTTTAGCTGAGGCTTGAAGGAAGCCAGAAGGCAAAGCAAGAAAGGAGAGAATCTTTAGACATGGTGGACCAACAGTTAGTCAAGGGCACAGAATAGATCCATAGAGTATTATATAGGAACAGAAGCAAGGAGACCAAGTCATTGGATGGAAGCGTACATGGCAGGGGAGGAGGAAAGGAACTGAAAAGATGTAGGAAGACTAGAAAGGTAGGAAATGGCCAGTAGAGAAGGCTTTACTCTTGGACAGGTCAAGAAGTTCGAGCTTCAGATTCCTTCCTTGCAAAATGGGAATAAGAAGGCCTATAACATTTATCTTACTATCAAAAAGAAGATTTGATCTATATAAAGGATTTTATAAGCTTAACATAGGGTACAAATATCAATTACACAGTCTTAAACAAGAACCTTTAGCACTTGGAACAAGCAGCATTGAAACAAATATCCTCAATTCAGCTTCACAATTCATGATATAAAAACAGTGCAAGAAGCAATTGAGACCAATTCAGTTGAATCAGAGGAGAGATTTAATGCGAAGATTGCTTACAGATGGATGTTATTAATAATGCTTCCCATTTTAACAAAGTATTCTTTTGGACTAGTTGCTAAGTTCTCTTGTTTTTATGCTGCTAAATTTATGCACATGCCAATTTTGGTAACCAGGAGGAAAGTCCCCTGGGTTCTTTGACCCAGATTTCAGGGATTCTTTACTTGTGTCTGTGCCTTGGACCTCTTTGACAGTCAGGCAAAACCTGTGGACACCTTCTCAGTAAATATCATAAAATTGCAAAAGAAATAACATACTGCAATGCAGCTATGTTGCATGGAGTCATGCACACCTATAATTCTGGCTATTGGGGAGGGTGAAGTTGGTGGATCTCTAGGGCTCCAGAATATGAGCCACAATAAATTATACTGATCAAATGTCCAAACCACATTTGGTGTTACTATACTGGACCTTGAGGTGGCCACCAAATTGCCTAAGGAGGGGCACACTGGACCAGGTTGGTAACAGAATAGGTCAAAGCTCCTCCTTCAATCAAATGGGACCAAACCTATGAGTAGCCCTTCTACTTGCAACCTTGGTAAAACAAGAGAATATCTTTTTTAAAATAAGTCGTTATAGAAACATAAAAATATTTTTATGTATGGATGCCAGGTTAAGAACCCCTGACCTAATTATTTATTACTGATTAGCTGACTTTCTGTGTATGTTTTGTTTCTCTCAAAAAGATTGTAAACTTGTTGAAGGCAGATCAGATCACACATTCTACCTCATTTTTAGATCCCATAATGCTCAGCGTAACCAAACACAGTAGGTCCTGTGTAAAGCTTAGTTGACTATCAATTCTTCCAATTCACTACAGGAAGCCAGCAGTGAGTTCTAGAAGCCCAACAATAATTAAGTGGGATTTTATCACAAGTCCCTCTTTGTCCTTTAAATGTTGTCTGAAACAAAGAAAAATTTCTAGCTGGCTCTGGGTGCTGTTACTTCCATTGATCTACCCCAACACCTAATTCAGAAAGAAGGGGAAGCAATGAAAACAAATCAGGAATTATCATCCTCTCTGGGATTCAATTTCTTCATATTTAACAATAATTGATAATAATAATAAATAGCCTTTCTAGAATACTTTAAACTTTGCAAAATGATTTATTACTATCTAATTTGATTCACAGAACAACCCTGGGAGGTAGGGTTTTTACAGATAAGGAAACAGAAGCAAACAGATTAAATAAGTTGTTTAGGAACACAGAGCTAATAACTCATGTTTTCCTAACCCTAAATCTGGTGCTCTTTTCACTATTCCACCTAATGGAAAATGAGGTCTTTTTGAGACAGTTGATTTAGGGTCAACATCTGAAAACCAAGATAGAGCTCTAGTGAACTAAGGACACCTTTCTTTTTTTAATTAGCAAGTATTTATTGTCTCTCTTTCCCACTTTCCCCCTCCCCCCACTCTGAGAAAAAAAATGAAAATTAAAACTCTAAGAAATATTCATGGCCAAGCAAAGCAAATCCCCACCTTGGTCATGTCCAAATTTGAATGTCTCTTTCTGTTTTTGTTGTTATTGTTGTTGCCTTTGTAATTTTTATTATTAATTTAATGATTCCTTTTGACAGCACGATAGATGGATCCAAGTATCTCAATTTCCCCTCAAAATGAGTATTAATTCTGAACCTTAATGAGGCTTTTCATAAACATTCAAGCATTTTTCAATTCTTAGCAAAGAATTCCCTATTGAAAGTCAAATGATCAAGATTAGTCCCTAGAGGAAACATTTGCACATCTAACTAGAGGTACAAGTCACAGTTCTTAGAGTGCGCTCTCATCCAAAACTCTTCCCTCCCTTTTCATAAGAGATAAAAATATCTAATATTAGAGATTCAGCTAATCATGTCTCATTCCACCTGAACTTGATTGGTGATATTGAGTTAGGGAAGAACAAGAGTTCAATATGGAATGCAATGTACATGATGTTAACTTGTAGGAGTCTTAAATTATCAGATGGAGGTATTTGTTCTTGATCCCAGGGGCACTAAGGAGCCACTAGAGCTTTTTAAGCAAGAAAAATCAGTTAATCAGACCTGGGCTTTTGGCAATGTCATGTTGTCAGACCTGGAGGATGGGTCAGAGAGGGGAGAGTTTCCAGGTAAGGAACATGGTTGAAATAGAATCCTTCCCTGAACAGACATTAACTGTCCCAGAGAGAGTCCCTGACCTAGTTGAAAAGCAACCCCCCTCATCCAATGCTCAAGAATTTTGGCTCTTTTTCCACTGTTTTTCATAAGCCTTAGAGGGATAATTCAGTATCTTATCCAGAGAAAAGTCTGAAAATTACCCCCATGAAAATCCAAATGAGCTTAATTGGTATTATGAGAAGATTTAATATCAAAGATAATTATCCTTAACTTTACAGCTTTCCTATATTTAGTCAGTATCAGCCTGGGGAGATTACAGAAATCCCCAGTGATCAGTTTATCGGAAAGTACAACATAACCTTTAGGATTGATAACTGTACCAAATATTGAACAGTTAAAAGCAAATGTTATTCTAATTAACTGCACTCACCAGTGACAGCAGCTCTCTCCCTGAAGACTGACTCTTCCCACCTCCCAACCCTTAAGACCTCAATCAAGACTACAATAAAAAACCAGTTTGGTTCAATAGCCCAAATGTCTGTAATCTTCAAAGGTTAGCAATGGTGGCTTGGTTTTCTATTATATAATCTGTATTCATTCAAAAATACTAGCCATTAAAAGAGCTGTACAAGTCTAGAAGATATCCTCAAAGCCAGGCGGGCAATTTCCAATGAGATAATATATATAAAATGTTTGTAAAGCTTCTTATTATGATCATCCCCAGCCCCAAGTCAGGGGCAAGGACATCGGGAGAGCAGCACCAAGTAACAGTCTTTCTTCATGTCATATAAGGTGAAAAACCAGGTCTCCTCAAATTTCTCCCATGAACAGTTGCCTCCACCATCCATCTCTTACCCCTGCTGTGTCACACCAGGATCCCAAACTGAGTACACCTGAGATGCAAATTGCAAAAATCAGCTCAACATCTGTTACTTGATTCTTATAACCTCCACCAAAGAAGAGAAGAACCATTACCACGTATTGTCATGATGAGGAAGAGACATCCCATGGAACTCCAGACTCATAAAGTTTGAGGAGAATAAGATGCTACTGTGGTTGAGCTAGGTATCCAGAGGACAATCTGAGAACATGTGGCTCCAGTGGGAGTGCAGAATAAAAAGGAGAGGTCAAAGGCAATAGAAACAGAGAATTGAAAGGGTCGAAAAAGAGGAGAGAGCAATAGGGTTGAAGCTTACTTATAATTTTGTGTTAGCTAGCAATCTTGCCATTCAGAGATGCTGAAATTGGGGTCTCATATAACCTAGATTTTCTATCCAGACTACTTCATAATCTCTGATTAATTCTGTCAATTTGGGAGTGGGGTGGGGAGTATCTCACTCCAGATTAGAGCCTTATTTCCAAGAAGCAGGAAAGTTTGAGTGGTGGGAGAGATGGAGAGAACAAGAATTCTTAACCTGGGTCCATGAACATTATTTTTTAAATTTAATAACAATTTCAATATATTGATTTCCTTTACAATTTTTTGGGGGGGTTGTTTTTTGCTGAATTGTGGTTGTGACTTGCCCAGGGTCACACAACTAGAATGTATGAAGTGTCTGAGAGCAGATGTGAACTCAGGTCCTCCTGATTTCAGCCATATAGCTGCCCCTGATTCTGTGTGATTTTTGAAACCATGATACTGAACACTGTACACAGTAATAGCAACATAGTGTGATAGTCAACTAGGATAGATTTAGCTCTTCTCAACAATAGAATGATCCAGGACAATTCCAATAGGCTTGTGATGGAAAATACCATCTGCATTCAGAGAAAGAACTCTAAAGAATGAATGAAGCTTGAGGCACACTGTTTTCATTTTTTGATTTTTCCTTCTCATGATTTTTTCCCTTTTGTTCTTATTCTTTCTCAATAAAACTAATATGGAAATATATTTAACATAATTCTATACATATAACCTATATAGATTGTTTGCAGTCTTGGACATGGGAAGGAAAGGGGAAAAAAGAGAACAATTTGGAACTCTATATCTTACAAAAACTACTGTTGAAAACTCTTTTTCTATATAATTGTAAAAAACCACTATTAAATTGAAAAAATAAAACTTATACTGAGAATGACTTCCCAAGCCTTCACCAGACTGCAACAGGGATCTAAGGCAAGAAAAAGATGAAGAAGTTCTGTTTTTAGAGGGTCAGTTGCTGTGCTCACAGATCTGGCAGCAGCAGATAGAGGAGCATTATTCCTTCAGCCTAAAATGCAATAATCAGATACATGCCAATACCATCTGGTCAGAAAATAAACCATGTCTGCAAAGCCATTAGGCTGGCATTCTCACCAGCTCACTGCTCTACTGGACCTTGGGAGGGAATCTTTGAGACAAAGGCATGATCATGGGATTTTAGAGCTTTTAGGATAACATGACTGAAAAAATAATAAAAAACTAATATAGGATGGAAAGACTACTGGTCTGGATATCGGTGAAGATAGGTACAAATCCCCCTTTTTTTTTCTTTTGCTTAGGCAGTTGAGGTTAAGTGACTTGCTTAGGGTCACATAGCTAGGAAGTGTTAAGTGTCTAAAGCCAAATTTGAACTCAGGTGCTTCTGCCTTCAAGGTTGGTGCTCTATCTACTGCACCACCCAACTGCCCCTCAAGTCCTATCCTTGAGCAAATCAGTTAAACTCTTTGAGCCTCAATTTCTTCATCTGTCAAATGGGGTATTTAGATGAAGCCTCTGAGGCTCCTACTGCCTCTCTATCTATGCTTCTCTATGATTGTTTGATCACATTGTTTTAGCCTGGACCTGTGATTTCACTGGTGTAGAGGAGCCCATAGAGATAGGCCACTGGTCTGTAATTTATAATCTTAGAGAATTGCTCAGAGCACTTAGAGATTAAGTGAATTACTCGGGGTCACACCACTAATGTGTGTCTAGTGACACTTGATCCCAGCTCTCCCTGATTCCAAGGTCAACTCTTTATGGTGAAATATTATATCTCATTGAGAGGATAGAGATCAGGGCAAAAGAAAGAAATGGAGGGATGAATAGGGATAGATGAAGAGATGAATGGAGAGATGGAAAGATTTTTGAGCCATAGAAAAGTCTCTTTAATTATGTAAAGAATTAACCTCTCAAATAAATTGGTTCTTTTTCATTTCGGGACCCAGATTTCACATCTCCATGTCTCTGATTGAGACCAGTCCATGAATATATGAAGTCCTACCAATAGCCATTTACCAAGGGCAAGTGACAATGTGTGATGGGCAGTTCACTGTGCTCATGTTATATTGATTTTTTTCTCATTCCCATGCATGGCTAACTCTGTTTTTGGCTGAAACAACAGTTGCCACAGTCTGTACTGGCCTGCCTGACAGGCCATAGTACTGTCTGCCAGGATCCCAACAGAGAAGCGGCTCATCCTTCACTGAGGTGTCTACCTGCAGGGGTTTATGTGCCACACTCTGTTTATTTATTCTTCCATTGATTCAGTCACTCATCCATCCATCCATTCAATCATTTGTTCACTCAAGCACTTATTAAGTGCTTACTATACGCAGATTGTGTTAAAGTGACAAAAGATACAAGGGGATCCAAAATGAAAGAATTCAGACTAAAAAATGAACCACAATTTCTCATTGGTAAAGAGAAGGGATTAGACATGATAACACTCATCTATGTCCCTTCCACCTTTGACATTCTTCCTATTTTACTCTACAATTAACTTAGAAAGGTCTTGATTTTTTAAGTAATAGAAGAAGTATCATAGTGACTAGGGGGCAGTACTTGAAGTCAATAAAACCTGGTTTCAAATCTTGCCCTTTACTGACACATATCGATTGTGTCACCTTGGGCACATTATTCTACCTCTTTGCACCTCATTTTCCTGATCTATAAATCTCTAAATCCATGTTTTTATTATTCTATTTTCCTCTCCTTCCATAAAAATATATCTTTAATGGAATCTTATGTAAATCAACTTATACTTGTTGATGAAAATGACAATAAATTATATATATCAGAGTCTTTGGTTCACTGGATGTCTCTCTGATGTGACCAGACCATATCTCAAGTATTATGCTTAGTTCCAGGTACCATATTTTAGGAAAGGTATTAATAGGAAGGGAAGAAAGGAAAAAAATTGAAACTCAAAGTCTTACAAAATTCCTGTTGAAAACTATCTTTACATGTAACCGAGGGAAAATCAAATTCTATTACGAAAAAAGATGTGCATTGCTGAAGGTACTGCAAGTTATAGTACTGTAAGTCAGAGTTACCATAGTGATTTACAGCATTCATGATGAGAAATAAAAATTTTTGTATCTTTCCATGCAATTACCATAGGAACATATCCTAAGGATGTCACAAAGTGAAAGAACCGTTTGTACAAAGATAATATGGCTATATTAATTCTAAAGAAAAAATACTACAAACATTTTAGATGCCCCATAATTAAGACGACAATCTATGCGTGAGTAGAGTGCTACTAACAGTAACAAATACAAGAGATATGAAGAAATACAGCTAGATAGGTTCACTAAATAATTCAGAGTAAGAAAAGCAGCACCTGAAGGACAAAAGCTCACATGTATGATGAATGGACAATCAAAAAGATCAGAAGAGAGAAGTAAGAGAGCCGTTAATGAGGTATGATTATACTAAAGTACATTTTAATTATAAATGGTTTCATACGTCTCTTATATTTGTATTTGTTACATAAAGTTGCTCATAATAAAAAAGTATGATACTATGATATATCCACAATTTCATATGGATAAATAAGTAGGAGTTTGATTTTTCTTTAATTTTTTCAAGTCCATGTTTAACTTCTGACATATATGAAAGCCTTCCCTTCAAGTGTGAGCTCATCCAAAATGTCTCCCTTTAACTGCAGGTTTTAGAAAAAGGTTGATTGCTGAAAGTCACTTTATCAGAATACTGATAGCGAGGTGAAAATTACAAGATAACAAGATGGAAATTACAGCCAATTTCAAGGGAAGATCAAATCATTTCTAGACCAGGGTTAGTAAGATATGTAAATAAGTATGTTGTTGTTTTTAAAGCACAAGTTCTAAGCTTGCTTTGTGCCCATTTCAAAGGATATTTAATTTCCTCTTGTCTTTTTTGATTATATAATAGAAGTGTCCCTATTTGCTCACACCAAAAACACTCCCTACAGAATCCAAAGGTTTCTATTTCCTAATACACTCTCAGCCAAAGGTGCAAAAATCGATTAATCCTCCACAAATAAGGAGACACTTTCCTCCTGGTGAAGTTTGACATTTTAAAGTGGATATTAGCTTATTTTACAGGGAGAAAACTATTAAGAGATGGATTTCCTACCTAAAAAAGATGTCATGGTCAAGCGAAGTCACCAGGATCGAGCATTGCTTGCCTAATTCAGAGGGGGGAGGCATTTGTATATATTTCTTCTCTTCAGTCTATCCCTATAGGACTGCTCTTGGAAAAGAGCCTGGTTTGCAGCTTCATTTCCTTGGCCAGGCAGTGAGACAGTGGAAACACCAACACCACTTTATTCTGGGAAACTGCTCTCGGCCTTTGATGGACTATTTCCAGAAGGCTGGGTAAAAATATTGAAGTCTTCACCATAAATGCCAGTTTTTGAGAGAGTTCCACTTCATTTGTTGTTTTGCTTTTGACTTATACTTTCATTTCTCCTTTTAACTTTTCCAATAGACTTATTCCCTTTGATAATTCTCATTGATATTCTTTTAAACTCTGGATCATATCATAAAAGAATAAAGGATAAACTTTGAAGAACTGGAGTGAGAATACACAATCTCCAGTCTTCATTCTTCTAAGCAGGTAATTTTGCTTTCCTAGATCTCAGTTTCCCCACCATAAAGTGAGAGAATTAAATTGCAAGATCTTTAACATTCTTTTCACTTCTTAAATTCTGTTTTTGTGAGACACAGTAAAGGAATGCTTGAGTTCGTGTAATATAAGGATTAGCTGAAAGAATCAAAATATGCTTAGGCTGCTTTTTCTGTACTGGCAAACTGAATGGATGCCCATCAGTCGGGGAATGGCTGAATAAATTATGGTATATGAATGTTGTGGAATATTATTGTTCTATAAGAAACAATCAGCAGGATGATTTCAGAGGAGCTTGGAGAGACTTGCATGAAGTGATGCTGAAGGAAGGAAGTAGAATCAAGAGAACATTGTCCTTGTTCTGTAAGAAATGACCAGCAGGATGAATACAGAGAGGTCTGGAGAGACTTACATGAACTGATGCTGAGTGAAATGAACAGAACCAGGAGATCATTATATAGTTCAATAACAATACTATATGAGGATCAATTCTGATGGAAGTGGATACCTTTGGCAATGAGAAGATCCAATTCAGTTCCAATTGATCAGTGATGAACAGAACCAGCTATGGCCAGAGAAAGAACACTGGGAAATGAATGTGGACTGCTTGAATTTTTGTTTTTCTTCCCAATTTATTTTCTTTCTAAATCTGATTTTTCTTGTGCAACAAGAGAACTGTATAAATATATACACATATATTGCATTTAAGATATACTGTAACATGTTCACATGTATGAAATTGCCTGCCATCTAGGGGAGAGGGTGAAGGGAAGGAAGGGAAGAGTTGAAACAGAAGTGATTGCAAGGGACAATGTTGAAAAATTACTCATGCATATGTTCTGTCAATAAAAAGCTATAATGAAAAAAGAGAACATTGTCCACAGCAACAAGAAGATTATGTGACGATCAACTGGGGTAGACTTCACCCTTTTCAACAATGAGGTGATCTAAGACAATTTCAAGAGCTTTGTGGTGAAAAGAGCCATCTGCATCCAGAAACAGTAATATGAATCACAACATAGTATATTCACTTAAAAAAAACCTGTGGTTTGTTTGCCTTTTTTCTTTCTCATTTTCTTCCTTTTTGATTTGATTTTCCTTAAGCAGCATGATAAATGTGGAAATGTGTTTAGAAGAATCACACATGTTTAACATATATTGGATTATTTGCTGTCTAAGGGAGGGAAGTAAGGAGGAAGAAAAATTTAGAACACAAAGTTTTGCAAAGATGAATGTCAAAAACTGTCTTTGCATGTATTTTGAAAACAAAAGGCTATTATCAAATTTAAAAATAAATTAAAATATCAAAAAATATGCTTAGGCAGGAGGACACGAGTAGGGGAGGAGTGGGACAGACATGATAACTGCCTTTAGTTATTTCAAGGATCATTACATGAAAAGGTTTTCAATTTATTCTGTTGGGCAGAATTAGTAGTGGGTACAGCCAGTTAGAATAAATATATGTTCAGTGGAAGGGAAAATATCTTAACAATTAGAGGTGTCTTCTGAATCCAATTCTCCCTGTGCAACAAGAGAACTGTTCGGTTCTGCACACATATATTGTATCTAGGATATACCGTGCCCTATTTAACATGTATAAGACTGCTTGCCATCTGGGGGAGGGGGTGGAGGAAGGGAGGGGAAACAGAAGTGAGTGCAAGGGATAATGTTGTAAAAAATTACCCAGGCATGGTCTCTGTCAATAAAAAGTTATAATTATTAAAAAAAAAAAAAAACAATTAGAGGTGTCCAGAAATATAATGAACAACTCCTGATGTTATGGGTTCATGAGAAGCTTTCAAGTGAAGACAGAAAGATTGCTTATGGGTATGTTACATAAGGGATTCTTCTTATTCATTTATGGATTGGACTGGGTGAATGTCGAGATCTTTTCCAATTCTGAGATCTAGTAATCTGACAATTTCTTTCTCCTCTCAGAACCAGAAAGACTTGGTTTCAAAGTTTGCTTCAGGCATATTCTGACAATGTTACCATGGATACATCATTTAATTTCTTTGTACCTGCAGGTCAATTCTCTAAGATTCTAAGTTGTGTCTCAGGAAGTTTCCATAACAAGGATTTCTAATACTAATAAAACACAAGTCAGTACAGAGAAATAATAATTAAAAGGCAATGGCTATAGATCTTCCCATGTGCCATTTCTGTAGATTTTTCCAGTTAAGTGCTAAGCACTTAATAAATATTATATCTTTTGATCTTCACCATAACCCTAGGAGGTAGGGGCTATTCTCTCCATTTTACAAATTAGGAAACTAAGGCATACAGAGATTAAGCAACTTGCCCAGAGTCACATAGCTAGTAAGTGTCTGAGATTGGATTTAACTCAAATTTTCCTGACTTTAGACCCAGCACTTTATCTACTACATTGTAACTGTCACAGAAACGAACAAAAAGCAAAGAAAAGAAAAGAAAAAGACAAAGGTTGCAGGGTGATTCCCTTAGAATTCCATTTTGTAAGCCTCCTGCAGTGCCTCACAAGATAAAATGGCTTTACTTTCCTTCTCTTAATAAATATCAACAGAAGATCCCAACAGGTTAAACAGTTAACTATAAAGAAGCTCAGAGGGAATGTGTAAGCTTTTTTTGTCCTTTTTTTCACCAACACTTTTTCCTCCTTCCTTCCCTTTCTCTCTACAACTCTTTAGGTATGTTTATGAGGCACTCATCACTAAGTATCTCAGAATATCCCAAAGCTCTCAGGGGACATTTTTCCCACCTGATTTCAGGGGGAACCAAGAGAAAATAGAGAATAAACAAAGATTATGATACTGTCAACTTGGTTGGATTTTAAATTATAATTCTTAGAAACATACCTCCCTTATCATGGCAGAGAGGCAGAAACCTCCAAGGCAGAATGTTGTATTTAATATCAGATGTAGTTATTCATTTTGGCTGTTTTTTCCCTTTATTGAAGCCTTTTATTTTTCAAAACATATGCATGAACAATTATTCAATATTAGCCCTTGTAAAACCTTGTGTTTCATTTTTTCTCCACTTCCCCTACCTCCTCCCCTAGATGGCAAGTAGTCCAAAATATATTCAACATGGTAGAAATACATGTTAAATCCAATATATTTGTACACATTTATACAATTATCTTGCTGCATAAGAAAAATCAAATCAAATCAGAAGAAAAATGAGAAGCAAAATAAAATGCAAGCAAACAACAACAAAAAGAGTGAAAATGCTAGGTTGTGAACCAAACTCAGTTCCCATAGTCTTCTCTTTGGGTGTGGATGTCTCTCCTCATCACTAAACAATTGGAACTGGCCTGAATCATCTCATTGTTGAAGAGAGCCACATCCATCAGAATTGATCATCATATAATCTTGCTGTTGCCTGTACAACAATCTTCTGGTTCTCCTCATTCACTCAGCATCAGTTCATGTAAGTCTCTTCAGGCCTCTCTAAAATCATCCTACTGGTCGTTTCTTATAGCATAATAATATTCCATAACATTCATATACCATAATTTATTCAGCCATTTTCCAATTGATGGGCATCCACTCAGTTTCCAGTTTCTTGCCATTACAAAAGGGTTGCCCCAAATATTTTTGCACATATGGGTCCCTTTTCCTTCTTTGAGATCTTTTTGGGCTATAAGCCCAGTAGAAACACTGCTGGGTCAAAGGGTATGTACAACGTGATAACTCTTTTAGCATGCTTCCAAATTGCTCTCCAGAATGTTTGGATCTGTTCACAATTCCACTAATGATGCATTAGAATCCCAGTTTTCCCACATCCCCTCCAACATTCATCATTATCTTTTCCTGTAATCTTAGCCAATCTAACCACTAATGTAGTGGTAGCTCAAAGTTACCTTAATCTGAATTTCTCTGATCAATATATGATTTAGAGCATATTAGTGGAAATGGTTTCAATTTTTTTATCTGAAAACTGTTCCTATCCTTTGGCCATTTATCAATTGGAGAATGGCTTGAATTCTTTTAAACCTGAATCAATTCTCTATTTTAGAAATGAAATCTTTATCAGAACCCTTAAATGTAGAAATGGTTTCCCACACACTGATGCATAGCTGTGAATGGATCCAACCATTCTGAAACACAATTTGGAAATATGCTCAAAAAGTTGTCAAACTGCACATACCCTTTGATCTAGTGGTGTTACTACTGGGCTTATATCCCAAATAGATATTAAAGAAGGGAAAGGGACCTGTATTTGCAAAAATGTTTGTGGCATCCTGTCTTGTAGTTGCTAGAAACTGGAAATTGAATGGATGCCCATCAATTCGAGAATGGTTGGGTAAATTGTGGTATATGAATGTTATGGAATATTATTGTTCAGTAAGAAATGACCAGCAGGATGAATACAGAGAGGCTTGGAAAGACTTACAGGAATTGATGCTAAGTGAAATGAGCAGAACCAAGAGATCGTTATACACTTCAACAACAATACTATATGAGGATCAGTTCTGATGGACATGGATTTCTTCAGCAATGAGAAGATCCAATTCAATTCCGATTGATCAATGATGAACAGAACCAGCTACACCCAGAGAAAGAACACTGGGAAATGAGTGTGGACTGCTTGCATTTTTGTTTTTCTTCCCAGGTTATTTTTACCTTTCTATATCCGATTTTTTTTGTGCAACAAGAGAACTGTATAAATATATATACATGTATTGTATTTAAGATAGACTTTAAGATGTTTAACATGTATGAGACTGCCTATCATCTAGAGGAGGGGGTGGAGGGAAGGAAGGGAAAAGCTGGAACAGAAGTGATTGCAAGGGACAATGTTGAAAAACTACCCCTGCATATGTTTTGTCAATAAAAAGCTGTAAAAAAAATTGGCTTCCCACTTTATTGCTTCCCTTCTAATCTTGTCTGCATTAGTTTTTTTTGGTGCAAAACCTTTTTAACTTAATATAATCAAAATTATCTATTTTATGATCAGTAATGATCACCAGTTCTTCTTTAATCAGCTATTTTTAGTTAACTGTTTTTTTCTTTGTCATCAGGAAAGATTACATGAAGGATTGCCTTCCGTTCTCCACCCATGATTGGAATATTAAGGCAAAATACATTAAACCCAAAATACATTGTTTAATACAAGAGAAAAAAATAAAGAAATTTGAATTCTCTAAGATCAGTTGTGGTCTCCCAAGTCTAGTGACCTCATCTAATTCACATGATCATAGATATAAAAATGGGTAGAATTGTAGAGATCATTGAAGCCAATTCAACTGAAGTTCCCCCAGGCTGAAGAAATTGCTTGAGGTCCCAGAAGTATTCAATAGAGGGAAATACTTTTCTTTTATTTAAATCTTCTTGTATAAAATTACTAATTGGAAATATTTTTATCTGATTGTACATGTATAACCTATATCTGATTCCTTACTGTCTCAGAGAGAAGAGAAATGAGGGAGGGAGGGATAGTATTTGGAACTCAGAACTTTAAAAGAATGTGTGAAAATTTCCTTTAACAAGTAATTGAGAAAAATAAAATATATTGTTTTACATCAAAATTTAAAGTTAAGTGTAAAAAAAGAGAGGAAAAGTAGTAACAATTAGGGCAGTCAGACCAGGTTTTGTGTAGAACAGGGATTCTTAAACTGGCATCTGTGAAATTGTGAAGGTTTTTAATATTTATAACCATATTTCAACTTAACTCATTTTCTTTGCAATCCTGTGTATTTTTTATGCATTTAAAAAAAGTTATTCTGAGAAAGGGGCCCATTGAGTTCCCTAAAATGTCAAAAATGTGTCTTAAACACACACAAAGAATTTCTGAGTAGATGGTCATGCTACAACTGTATTTTGAAGGAAAAGAGGACTTCTATAAGGCAAGGAAGGAGTGCTTTCTAGGCATTGAGGATAGCCAGAACAAAAGCACAAAGACAGGAGATGGAAGACTATATGTGAGGATGAAAGGGAAAAAAGGCAAAGATGGCTAGATTGCAGCATGTGAAAGGGAGAATAATGTAAAAATAGAATGCACTAGAAAGATAAATGAGTTGGGACTGTAAGAGCTTGAAAAACACAGTTGATATGGGGATTGATTTTGTTGTATTTCTTTTTTCTTCTCTTCTTTTACTTCATTTTTTGTTTGGTTTTGCTTTATTTTTCTAAGAAATGAATCATTGGATAACAGAGAGGGGGAAGGATGTATTCAATGAGACCTAAAATCAAAAGAAAGATTTTCTTCTTAAAGCTCCCTAATTCTTGTTATGCACCATGTCTCCCTTTATCTCCCAATCAAACCATCTACCTTTAAAGAAAGGCAGGTAGGAAGGTCCCTCTCCAGGAGATATGTCCCTTGATTGCTCTGACTTTTTGAATAAAGTCATTCTGCCAATTCTTTTCACTGCTGGAATCTGGGGACTCCAGCAGCTTCTGCCCAAAGGTTCCAGAAAGCTTTAGTTCTGAGCTGAGGGAACAGAAGGGGTCTCATTGAAATGATATCCTGTGGAAGTCACCTAAGCTGAACAGTTCAAAGGAACCCTGCCTGGATGCTGCAAACAGCTGACTACAGCAGACTGTCACACTTCAGCAAGTTTCATATTCATATATTTATGGATGGGTATTAATAGGTATTTCCACGGTAACTTTTCTTTCATCCAGCTGGGTAATTTGCATGACACTCTTTCAATCGCCCCCTGGATTAAGTAGCTATAACTGGCTGTTGTGAATGACCCTTGGGAACACAATTGTATGTATCGCAGTTCATCCCAAAGAAAGCTGCAAGAAAAAAATGATGTTTTTCCTTTGCCAAATTAGACACCCAATCTAATATTTATAGATGTTTTGACAGGCTAATGAAAAGATCGAAATCTTTGCATGGCAGGACAAGTGCTAGCTTCTAGATGTGTGAGAAGTGCAAGGTGGTAATACATTCAAAGAAGATAAATATGGCAGGAAGCTATGAGTATAAAATTTGGCTATCCTGAAAAATTGAGGTAGTATGTCAGCCATGTGATAAGTAGATCCCCCAACTAATCAGATCATCTTTTGCTGGCCTCTAATATTCTTTAGATTTCCCCCAAAATTTGTTCGCTACTTTCAAAATTATTCACCCTAGAGTGTATTTGAGAATGGGTTTTCAAATTATTCAATTACAATTAGCTGTGAGTTGAATCAACATTAGGGACAATGAAAAACTGGCCAAAGAAAACTAGTTTTCTACATTTGGGTAGATTGGTTCATTTTCTCTCTGAAATGTTTTTGTTTTTAATGTTAAAGGTTTCTTAAGAGACAAAAGAAGAACCCATTGATAGGAAAGGAAGGGGAAGCTACTAGCTGGTGAATAAGTATTGAACATTCTTTCAAACACAGATAAAACTTGCAATGCAAAGTTGGGTTCCCATAGTTTTTAAGTCTCAATCTTCTCTCTAGTTCACTGATCTGGTCAGCATGGGAATTCTCTCCGTGCTGCTTCCTACTCCATTCAGTTCAAGTACTATTTATTAAGTGCTCTCTAAGTGCCAGAAACTGTGCTAAATGCTAAGAATACAAATAAGAAACAGTCCCTACCTTCAAAGAACTTACAATCTAATGAGGGAAGTCTACACAAAAGAAAACTGGAACGTGAGAGAGGCATTAGGTACCAGGGGGTACCCAGCAGTGATGCAAATTCTATTTGTCCCATTTTACTTTTAGACAAGTCATGTCACCATATTAGTGTTCTTGACTCCACCCTACCAAAAAACCACTTTCTATTTACCTTATAAATATTTTGTATACAGAGAGACAGCTAGATAGCTGCATAGATGCAGCACAGAACTTGGCATCAGGAAGACTTGAGAGCAAATTCAATCTCAGACATTTACTAACTGATTGACCCTGGGCAAGTCACTTAAGCTTTATTTGCCTCAGTTTCCTCCTTTGTTAAATAAGAATAATAGTACCTACATCTCAGGATTATTGTAAAAATCAAATGAGATAATAGATTCAGTAAGCCTTTAGGTGCCTCAAGGACCTTCCGATCTAATGAGGGAGACATGTGCCAAGCACTGTGCTAATCAACTTATAAAACTTTACTAATACAATCAAACCATAAAACACTATATAAATCTAGCTATTATAATCATCATCATTGTTATATTCACTATTTGTCAGACTACTATATGCTCAGTACTATATACTCAGCAATACAAGGAAAAATAAAAATAATTCCTTCCCTAAAGGAGATTATATTCCATTAAGAGAGAAGAAAAGACACTGTTCATTACAGTATAAATTAAATTAAGCTGGGAGGCAGGTCTTCATTTTACTCATCTTTTGAAGCTGATAATCACAGGCATTATTTACCTCCATTTTACAGTTGAAAAAAATGACTTTCTTTTGGTTCCTGAATTAGGATGAAGGATTTAAATTCACCTCTCTTCTGATTCAAATTTTGATTTCTATTAGTACATCTGTGATCTGTCCAGACATATTTATTTACAAAGGATTTTCTTTTTCTTTTCTTTTTTATTAAAGCTTTTTATTTCCAAAACATATCCATGGATAATTTTTCAACACTGATCCTTGCAAAACCTTATCTTCTAATTTTCCCCTTCCCCTTCCCCCTGCCTAGATAACAAGTAATCCTGTGTGGAAAAGGTGAAGAACTTACAGATCAAGCACATATTGATCAGAGACTGTTACTAAATTAATTGAAGCCATAAAGGCCTCAGTTTGGGCTTCTCTGGAAGCGTATGATTTTAGATAAGGCCTGGACTATATTCCATTGTCCAAAGAAAGGTACATAGTGAGGAAGCTGTACATCATCTTATCTACTGCATTCCACTGACCAAATAGGGAAATAGAGACTTATGGACTAATCACACCATATAGAGGGTGGGATTTGGGGTTTCTTTGTCTGAAATGTATTAAAAACTGTGAGCACTCTCAAGGGAGTAGCTCTCTCCTGCTGTGAACTTCGGCTCACAGACCAGGATGGGGTCCGCTTTTTGAGATTCTAATAAATAATTCTGCTTTTTATGAGTGATTTCTGAGTAGTCAATTTGGGTAGGTGTCTTCATCCCAAACAATCCAATATAAGTTAAACAAATATATATATATATATATATACATATATATATTAAATCCAATATTTGCATATAGATTTATACAATTCTTTTGCTGCACAAGAAAAATCAAATCAAAAAGGAAAAAAATGGGAAAGAAAACAAAATGCAAGCAAACAACAACAAAAAGAATGAAAATTCTATGTTATAATTCATACCCAGTTCTCCTAGTACTCTCTTCATCACTGAACAATTGGAATTGGTTTGAATCATCTCATTGTTGAAAAGAGCCTCATCCATCAGAACAAATCATCATATAGTCTTCTTGTTGCCGTGTACAATGATCTCCTGGGTTCTGCTCATTTCACTTAGCATCAATTCATGTAAATCTCCCCAGGCCTCTCTGAAATCAAATGATTTTCTTCTAAAAATAAAAAGGTCTGGATGGTATGAAATCATCTCCATTTTATATATCTCCATTACATAGACTTCCCTGAATTTATTCCTCAACATTCACTCTCATTTGTTTGCTTCAATTCAGTCCCTGGAAAAATTCCTCCAGACTACTGGAAGAAAGAGAAAGGGAAGTAGGGAGAAAGAAGAAGAATGGCACCAAAGAATTAACCAAAGGAAATAAAAGAATTCTTAGATCTCTCAAACTCAGGTGGCCACAGCAGTCAGAGTAGGCATGATTCATGCCCATATATCCCTGCCTCCCTCATACTTTTTAGTTTTTCTTATTTTAAATATTCCTTTCCATCATTTATATTCCTCTCCAAGGTATAGAAATAGAAAAGACAATGCAATGGAAATGAGGTGACAAAAAGAAGAGGAAAGTTTCCCAGTTACCCCCATCATTAGTTTTTCTTTAGGAACAGGAAGTAATGATAGGATCAGGAGGAATGTTTCATTGGATGTCTTCAAAGTGAGGGAAAGACCTGTCTATCCCATACCATTTATGGCTCTGGATCTTGGCAAATGGTTTTTTAAAGCAGGACAGGGTTAAACAGTCACATAGTTTATTCCTTCTCAGTAGGAGATCATGAATGTATCTCAGGTTCCTTCTTCTGACAGCATAAAATGGGTTGAATCCAAGCCCAAGAAAAGGCAGAAGGTCCCACAGTTCCCTTCTGCTTCCACAATGTTCCTTGCATGAAAAATACTGCTATCATTCTTTGCTTTCTTCTTGAATTTCATTGGAAAAGCAGAAGAAAAAATTTGGTACTTCTTGCAATCCTAGAGGCCCTGAAGAGGCTACTAAAATATTTCTTCAGGCAAGTCATTTGCTATTCAGTGACATGAGCTTTTACTTTTATTAGGACTAGGTAAGAAAAAAAAAGAACCATTTGCCATCCTTTCATTCAAGGTTTCAGCTGAAGCTCCGACTCCATATCCTAGAAACCTCAGCAGAGATAATTTTGCAATAACTTCTTTCACCATGCCCTTTAATTAAACATATTGAGACCCAGTCTTAAAAAGCACTAAAAGGAACTCTCATTAATTATAAGGATCTTCATTCAGTAAGAAAGCATGCTCCTTGAGGACAGCAACTGTTTTTTGTTTTTGTTTTTGTTTTTTTGCCTCTGTATCCCCAGCTTCTAGCACAGTGTATTTATCCACAATATGTGTCTAATCAATCTTTGTTTGTTGATGGATTGACCCATCAATTCAAACAAATAACATATTCAACAAACATTTGTTAAATGTCATGTTCCATGCTATTCTAAGGTCTATAATATGCACAGCACTGTCCCCCAGGCTGGGGTTTTTAACCTTATGTGTATGTGTCATGGAACTCTTTGGTAGTCAGACCAAGGAAAACTTTGGACCCATTTTCAGAATCATGTTCTTAAATGGATAAAATAATATGTAGGGCATTTCAAGGATACCAAAGATTGGTGAAAACAAAGATATAAGTTGTTTATTTTCTTTTTCACCGTGGAAGTGCACACTCCTTGAAATCTCTCCATGGATCCACTTCCAATTTAAGAATCTGTAGAACTAAAGAATAATCGGGAAACAAAGTTCCCACTAAAAGAAAGTCATTGGTTTCAAGGAGTTTTATGAGAAAGAAGGAAGGAAGGGAGGGAGGGAAGGAGGGAAGGAGGAAGAGAAAGAGGAAAAAAGGGAAGGAGGGTGGGAGGGAAGCAAGGAGGGAGGGAAGGAAGGAGGGAGGAAGGAAGGAAGGAAGGAAGGAAGGAAGGAAGGAAGGAAGGAAGGAAGGTAGGAAGGAAGGAAAGAAAAAGAGAGGACTCATCCCACCTGAGTCATGACAAAAGTTTTAAAAACCACATCATGAGTGATAGTAGTGTTTTTCTTTCCTGGAAACAAGTGAGAGTCCAGAGATAAATCAGAACCCTTAACTGTAAAAACAAACAAACAAAATCTTCACAAAGCAATATACCTACTCCCACTGAATTAATGAACTGTGTTTGTGATTTTTGGCATAAAAATTGCACATCTTAAAATATCAGTCAGTATGAGAGTCAGTTCCTGGTGGATAATTTGTAGTTATCTTTCCAAAGCTCCCTAATAAGACACCAAGATCATTACCAAGAGGTCAATAAAATTTGGTTCTGCCAGATATCTCATTTGGCTCTCATTATAAGTGAGGGTTCACTGGGAACAAACTAATTACTAATTTACCATGGGCTGGCCTTCCTTATAAATGATGGCTTGACAATAGAGAAGAAGAGTCTGCTCTCCAATATGTCTAAATCTAAATACCATTTCCTCCTTGACTAATACTGTTATAGCTTGCCTGATGAAAACAAATTTGGAGGAGAAAGTAATTCTTTTTTTTGAAAAATAAGAAAGTTAAAAGGAGAATATGACCTATTAAGGGCCCAGGAAGTTTATATATTTAAATACATGCCTTCCTGAGCACAGAGGGATAAAACCAGGGCCTTGGACTTAGGATAAAAACCCTGGTTAGGAATTCTACTTCTTATATATAGTAATTGTGACCCCTGGCAAGACCCCGAACCCTTATGAGTCTGTTTCTTCATCTTTGAAATGGGGATAATAATAACAGTTATAGTGTTCATCTCACAGGATTGTGTGAAGAGTGAATGAGATAACATAGGTCCAGTGCTTGACAAACCTTAATGTATTTCCTAAATGTCAGTTATTATCATCATCTCCATTGCCTGCAACATCCGCCTCGTGGGGTTGTGATGAAGCCCAAATGAAATCCTATGCATAATGCACATTATAAATGTCAGTTGTCATCATCATCATAATTATTGCCCTGGGTGCTGATAGTACATGTGTCAGCTGTCATGAGACCAAAAAAATAGGTTCATGTCATTAATAAGAAAAGGATTTATTTTATTTTTAATCCAACTGTTTTATTTAACTTTTTAAAGCTTGCAAATCACTTTCTTCAAGACAATATTATAAGATAAATAGGGCAAGTGTTCTTCTTCCCATTTTACAGATAAAGTTAAGTCCAGGGTCAGAGAAAGTTGTTGTCTATTTGAGCATCATGCAATTTGTGAGCAAAATAAGATCTGGACAGATGTCAAAATCTTAGTTAAGATCCAGCCTTCAGGTTCTCTAAAATTTATTTCATTTGAAACAGGCTTGGCATGGGGACCTCAAAGGTACAGCTTTAGGGAATGAATTTTAGAAATGGAAGATATTTTGAGTTCATCCATCTATTGCCCATAACTGCTAAGGTCAACGAATGATAAACTAGAATTTACTCCAGGGTTTCTTAGCCTGGCATATTTGAATTTTTTTTATATTTTAATTGCTGTATACAGTTTAATCTGTTTCCTTGAACTTTATGCATTTAAAAACTTTATTTGGAGATAGGTTCTATCAGACTACTCAAGAGGTTTCTGATCCAAAAAAAAAGGTTCAGGATCTTTTGTGTTTGGAAAGGATCTTAGAGATCATATTGTATGGCTATTGAGAAAGGCAAGAGAGGTTTAAGGGTCATGGATATACAGTGGTCTTGGTATTTTTCCATTGCAACCATCATGAATCCATTTATAGAACTGGGCCTCCAAAACCTTCCATGCCTTATCCAAAGTCATATACATAGAAAGTGACCCAGCCTGAAGGTACCATATAGTATATTAGGGACTATTTTTTTGCCTGTTTTGTATCTATCCCTAGTGCTTAGCTCAGTGCCAGTCATGTAGTAGGCACTTATTTGATTGATGATGATGATGATGTTATGGTTCCAATTTTAAATCAGAGACCCAAGATCTCTCATAGAATTCCGAGAATTCAGCAAACACAAGTCTCCTGCCTTCACTACTGAACTGTTTCTATTAAACAATTCTGTCTCTGCTTTATCACAGCATCACAGAGGGAGAGATGGAACAGTCAGGGAGCTAGCTGTGAGTAAACAACTGCTTCAAATGGTAAATCACACTTCCCAGGACCAGTCTTCCAGCCCTGATATCAAGTATGGGCCATCTGCTATCCATATATGGATGTACACCAAAACCAAAGCTGGTAAGGTAGTCAGATACTCCTCCACATAGACTGATCTTTTCCCAAGTGAATCTGCCCAGGAAAGCTTTTAAGGACAGGAAGAATGTAAATGTAAGGAGACTCTCCTGGGCACAGGGGGAGAACTGCATTCTGAATACAATAAAAACTCAGAAAAAGCCAAACAAGATGTCACTTTGCAGGTGATGCACAGAATAGGGACATACCTATAAATGAAATGAGCAAAAACATCTTATTGATGGACTCCAAGAAAGATCTAGTAATAATAAACAAATCAAGTTATGATGATGACATAACAGAATTAGTAGATTAAGAGGAGGACATAGAGAGGGCCTGGGCTTTCACATTTTTATTGTCTAACCTTGCCCATAAATTGAAAGATGATTATACAAATGCATAATATTTTCTGGAAGATTATTCCACATACATATATACCATAGGGGTTGGGACTATTTTAATATTTGTCTTTGTATCTCAAAAGTCTAGCCCAGTGCATGATACAAAGTAGAGTCTTAAATATTTGTTGGTATCCTAATTAGTGGAGCAGGATCCCAGATGTAAGTTATATATGGATATCTATATTATAAGTTATGTATGTGTGTATACATTGTAAACTAAAAGTCATTGACAAGTTATTTTACAAATCTTACTTATCCTCCAAGGGAGACTATAATTTCTGGCTTGAAAGAAACATGAAAAGGAGCAATGAAACCCACCATTCTCTTCTCTTTGTAAGAGAAAGGTGATGATTAAAAACATATCTATCTACCCCCATAAAAATGCTTAGTCTTGGAGTCCCTAAGTTCAAAGCAAAGTTATTGACCTTTTGTAAGTATCCCTTAAAGGAGAAGGGTAACCTTCAGCTTACACTCATAAGTTTGACTTTCTCCTCTCCAAATGTTAATTACACAAAATATCATTACAAATAGTGAAAGCAAGTAAACAAATAGAAAAGGAAAACTAGAGAAGTTACAAAGTTTAACTATGTTGGCAAATACAAAATCCCATAAGCTTTCACATAGCTCAAAAATAGACTAAAGTTTAAGTAGGGGTACAATGAGATTTCAATCAAGAGAGAAGTGATCTCACTCAATGGGAAATTCCCCCCAAAAAAATCTGAAGTAGAAAGCTGGTAACCTAAAATATGTAGAAGACCTAGATTCTCTTACCAGTCCACTTCCAAAGTGCTCTAATACTTTCTGTCTCTGTCTCTGTCTCTCTGTCTGTCTCTGTCTCTCTCTCTGTCTCTCTCTGTCTCTCTCTCTCTCTCTCTCTCTCTCTCTCACTCTTTATCCTCCCTCTCTTCTTCCCATCTCCCTTTTCTTCTTCTCCTCATCATCTCCTCCCCCTTCTTCTTCTCCCCTTCCTTTCTTTTCCCCCTTTCCCTCTACCTCCCCTTCCTCTCCTCTCCTCTCACATGTCTGAATTTGATCCCAAGGAGAGACCTTAACACAACACACTTCCCCTCAAAGACTACATTAAAAAGTCTGTCCTGTCAAAAACTCTCACAGAGACGCTTCTCATTGCACAGCCACATTAAGTTGCAACAGCATTATCATCTCCACCAGTGATGGATTCGCATGAACAATGCTGCAACATTATCTAGAAACCCAAGCTATATAGTGAGTAAGCATCCAGGAAATCCCATAGACCTTCACATAGCTCATAGATAGGCTAAACTTAGTGATGGGAGGTCCATCCCTGACCTTCCATGAATATATCCCTCATTGGCTACACATCTCTAATTTCGTCTTGGATCACAGACACCATATAAATGAGGTTCTAGTCTCTACTATACATGCATTACTTGGCTCACAGTTGGGAGCTCCAGTGGATGAATTTAGGGCTCAAATTTGTAGTCTACTTATTTTCTTGAATTGGAGAAAAACTATCTACTACAAAAACAAATTGAATGCCACCAGCTGAGCCAGAGAGGTCATGAACTTTCCTTAATAAAATAGCATGCCGTGTGTGTTCTGTATAACATTTGTGATGGTAGGTACCCAGAGTATTGAGGTAAACACTTTTGTTAGGGAAATAAGCAGAGCAATCAGTTCTCATTAAGGTCAAGTGACATGTAGGCCATCAGATTCTAAGACAAAGACCCCAGCTTTTGGGATAAGAACTTACTGTTTGATAAAAATTGCTGGGAAAATTGGAAACTAATATGGCAGAAACTAGGCATTGATCCATACTTAACACCGTACACCAAGATAAGGTCAAAATGGGTTCATGACCTAGGCATAAAGAATGAAATTATTAATAAATTAGAGGAACATAGGATAGTTTATCTCGACCTTTGGGAAGGGAAGGTTTTATGACCAAAGAAGAACTGAGATCATTACTGATCCAAAATAGAAAATTTCAATTATACCAAAAAAAGTTTTTCAAAACAAAACTAATGCAGAAAATTAGAAGGGAAGCAATAAATTGGGAAAATATTTTAAAGTCAAAGGTTCTGATAAAGGCCTATTTAAAAATATAAGAAATTTTAATTTATAAAAATCAAGCCATTCTCCAATTGAAAAATGGTCAAAGGATTGAAAGACAATTCTCGATGAAGAAATTGAAACATTTTAGTCATAAAAAAGATGCTCCAAGTCAACTAATCAGAGAAATGCAAATTAAGACAACTATAAGATACCTACACCCTGGATTTAAGATGACAGGAAAAATAATGATGATTTTGGGGGATGGGAAAATTGGGAATGATGCATTGTTGGTGGAGTTGGGAAGAACCAACCATTTTGGAGGTAGTTTGGAACTTCTCAAAAAGTTATCAAACTTGGCATACCCCTTTGATCCAGCAGTTTACTATGGGCTTATATCCCAAAAGATTATAAAGAAGGGGGACCTGTATGTGCACGAATGTTTTAGCCCTTTTTGTGGTTAAAACTGAAACTAATGATGTCCATCAGTTGGAATGGCTGAATAAATTGTGGTATATAATAATGGAATATTACTGTTTGTAAAAATGACCAACGGATTTTCAGAAAGGCCTGGAGAGACTTTGAACTGATGCTGAGTGAAATGGCAGGACCAGGAGATCATTATATACTTCAACAATTTATTGATGACCAGTTCTGATGGACCAGGCCATCCTCAGCAAGAAATCAACCAAATCATTTCCAATGGAACAGTAATGAACTGAACCAGTTGCCCAGAAAAGAACTCTGGGAGTGACTAAAACCATTACATTGAATTCAATCCCTATATTTATCCCATGCATTTTGATTTCCTTCACAAGCTAATTTACAATATTTAAGTTTGATTCTTTTACAAAAATAACTTTTTGTCATGTATACTTATTGTTTATCAATTTATATTTTAATGTATTTAACATTCTGGTCATCCTGTCATCTGGGGGGGGGTGGAGGGGTAAGAGGTAAAAAATTGGAACAAGAGGTTTGGCAATTGTTAATGCTGTAAAGTTACCCATGCATATATCCTCTAAATAAAAGGCTATTAAATAAAAAAAAAAAACCAAAGACATTTTAGTTGAGCGATTTAAAAACAGAATCTTTCTTACTCTGCTTTTTATAGATCTCACAACTCAGATTTTCTCAGGTTAGCAAGCCTTTACTCTGTTAAAACAATTCCATGCATCTCACTTCCAAGGAGACACTTAATGCTTCTTGAATTTAAAGGGGGAAAAAGTCAATGTGGATGAGAAGTATAGATTTATTTTTACCCCTAGAGCCCTAGAGTTGGGAGAAGCTTTATGGAGTCTATTACTGAAAACACGAAGTCCCTTCAGGTGTCTTCTAAACTCTGATGTACTGCTGTCATTGTTCCATGCTCACTCTCTCAAGAAGTACTCAGGTCTAGTTTGGGGGCTGTTTTAATTGCCAGAAAAATCTTTCTAACTTCAAAATCTTCCCCCCCACAACAACTTCCACAAGTTGGTTCTTGTCCTTGGGGCCATGTCAAAGAAATTTGATCTCTCTTCCACATGATGCAGATTCAATTACTTAGAGGCCCCTAAATTTATCTCCTCTTATTCTCAAGGCTATACACAGGCAATTAACTGATCCCCTGAAATCCGACAGGTTGAGAGATTGGAATAGGTCTCCTCGGCTCTCTTCCTTTAGGAAAAATAACAGTTATTCAGTTATTCACTTTCCCTCCTTTCTGTAGGTTTCAGTGCTAGAACTCTGAGAAAGCCTTAGATAGCTGAGAATAGAGGGCAGAGAATTTTCCTGTGGTTCATTCAGATCTTTGTAGCCTCCCATAATTCATTTCTCAGTGGTGCTATCTTGAAATCATTCAGGGAGAATAAAATACCTCCACTCAAGAGCTGAAGCTGGAAGGGACTAGTAAGGTGCCAGGGAGGTTAAGTAACCTATCTATATCATAAGGAGTAAGAGTCAAGACCCAAAATGTTTTTATTGCATGGCATTGCACCACTCTTACATAGTCAGCTCAACCTCTTGTGCTATTACTAATGAAAACCCCTTATCCTTTTAAACCATCCCAAAGCTGCAAAGTATCCTATTGTGACTTCTTTCTCCCTATGAAATTGTCCTTAATATGAACTTGAATCAAATTATAATTTGAGATAATATTTGCCCTTGAGAACATTTTGTGATTTGCCTTTGATCCTTTAAACAAACCACTCGGGACAGGGTTAATTGAGGGGTAGTTGGGAAGGGAGACAGGGAGAATTCTTTATTTAAAAATTAGCAATAATAAACCACAATTCTGGAGTCTCAAATGGGAAGCATGATACCTACCTCTTACTGGAAATGTAATGGTGTTAAAAGGCAGGATTAAATTTACATTTTAGACTTTGCCAATGTAGGAATTTGTTTTACCAAATTATGAATGCTTATCAAAAATGTTTTCCTTTTCTTTTAATTTTTCAGTGGAGGATAAATGGAAGAAAATAAATGCTACTAAAATAAATAATAAAAAGCAAATGTATGCAGATGTGTGTATAATATATATTTCTGTGTGTATAATACATATTACATACACACTTACAAATTGAAATAAAAAATTAAGGGGGAAATGCTCTGTATCTCCTAGGATGGCAGCTAGATGGCCCAATGCATAGAGTGCTGGGTCTAGAGTGAGGAAGATTTATGTTCCTCAGTTCAAATATAGCTTCACATACTTATTGACTCAAGTCACTTCATCCTGTTTGCCTCAGTTTCCTCATCTATAAAATGACCTGGAGAGGAAATCAGCAAAACACTCCAATATTTTTGTCAAGAAAATCTTAAAAGAAATCACAAAGAGCTAGACTTGACTGAAAAATGACCGAACAACAATCCAGTAAATTCAATTGACCAAATCCATTGCAAGTTGGATAGCCCAGAACATAGAGAAAATAGGAAGGTTTGCTACACAGTGAGTGTCATTCCTTCTGATCCTTGCTCTCTTTTACTGAAGTTTTCTATTCTGGCCAAGGTCACTGTGCTTCTACTCTGATTATTAGCATGTGAGTAGGAGCTTGACTGATTAATTTGTGAGGGCTTTAAAATTAATTTAGTTTTGATTAAGCTTTCTTCTTTTTGATGTACAACCACAGGTTCCACCCTCATCCTAAGAATAAATGCCTCAGAAGAATTCACACAGCAAAGGAAAGCCTCTATGGCTAATGCAAAGTCCCCACTGTCTCATTGTTGCCAATACTAGTGACAAATTTATGAGACATTTTAAAGTGGTCGCTATCCCCCATGGCAAGCCAAAGTGAGCAAATTACCCAATAAAAAGCACCTTGCTTGTTCAGGTAAGACAAATTCTAGGACATCAGGGTGCTATTAGTACATAAAAAGCATGTACTAAATCAATTTGCTGACCCCTAGATGATCATAGCCACATAATAGATGTATATTAGTTGCTTTGTTACCCTTACAAATAGGATGATTCATCCCATGCAGAAAGAGCACTTTAGAATCTATCACCTTCCTGACACTCTTTTACAATGAAAATCACACTGATCTAAGAGGTAAGGGGCCAAAGTACAAAATCTGACTCTGCCACTTACTTGTATGAGCTTAGTTAGGAACTTTCCCCTATAAAGGGACTCAGTTTACCTATCTATAAAAATGAGAGTTTGGACTATATGGCCTGTAAAATTTAGCTCTCAGTTGATGATCATCTATAATCCTTCATTATATAATCTTGTATTATATTATAATTCTATAGTAAATGTGTGCATCTTCCTCTTTCCATTGATTTTTCTTCACCACTATTTTTAACTTCTTAGCTCCCATTCTCCACCCTAATCTAAATTCTCTGCAACATCATACAGTCCCTCTGCCTGGTCTCAGCCACACAATGCCATGATGCACTAGACTTCAGTCAGTGTCCTGGAAGTCTACCAAATGGACCACCAAATTAACATCCTTTATTCACTCTTATTCTTTTTGACATTTCTCATAGCAAAGTTTCACACTGTTAATTACCACCCTCCCTGAATCTCTCAACTCTTTGAACTTTTGTGATATAATACTTTTAAATTTTGCTCCTATATCTTTATACACAGCAACAACAAGATTATGTGATAATTAATTCTGCTGGATGGGGCTCTCTTCAACAATAAGATGATTCAAACCAGTTACAAATGTTTAGTTATGAAGAGAGCCATCTACACCCAGAGAGAGGACTGGGAGCTGAGTATGGTTCAGAACATAGCATTTTATCGCTTTTTGTTGTTGTTTGCTTACATTTTGTTTTGCTTCTTTTTTAATCTATTGGATTGGATTTTTCTTGTGAGGCACGATCATTTTATAAATATGTATGCATATATTGGATTTAACATATATTTCTACCATGTTTAACATGTACTGGACTACTTGCCATCTAGGGGAGAGCGTTGGGGAAGGAAGGGGGGAATTGGAGCACAAGGTTTTGCAAAGGCTGATGTTGAAGAACTGTCCACACATATGTTTTGAAAAATAAAAAGCTTTAATTAAAAAACAATTGCTCCTGCTTCTCTTTTTAAATTTTAGACCCCTGACCTATCTTCCTTCTCTTACCTCCTAGAAGTAGGTCTCCTCCAAATACTTATTATGTTTTCTTCACTACTCTATTCTCCCTATATCATCTTCCTAGATCTCAGTTCTATTTATCAGTTCTGTGCAAATAACTCCTAAATTTATATTTCTATCCCAAAGCAAAATACTGTGAGGCAGTAAGTTTACAAAGATGGTGGTTTGGCAGTAAGAGTGACCTAATAAAAGTTCCATCTTCCAGTCCCTCATTAGAATAGGTCCCCCTCTAATTATGATATTCATTTTTCTTATTAATGGCTAACCAATCAAAGTTTATTATGCCTATAGGAAACACCTACTCTTCCAAGGGCAGATACACATCAAGAGGTCACCAAAATCTATTTTTGATTTATGAGAGACAGCTAAATGATTATCATTTTATTAATTATTCCCTAACCATAATTAGTAAAATTATTAATCACCCAGAAATTGTCTCTCAAATTTTTCCTTCATCATAACTATTCACTTCTCTGCCTTCCTTCAAGTCCTGACTAAAATGCCATCTACTACAGAAAACTTTTCCCAAGCTCTCTGAATTCCAGTGCCTTCCTTCTATTCTTTATTGCTTTTTTTTTATCCTGGATCCAGCTTATTAGTAGTTATTTGTTTGTTTGTTTTTTGTTATCTCCCCCATTAAATTGCGAAGTCCTTGAGAACAGTAAGTTCTTTTGCTTCTTTTTGTATCCTTAGCTTTTAGCACAGTACCTCGTACATGGTAAGGGCTTATAAATCTCTAATGAAGTGAAAACAAGCATTTCTTCATATGTACTGCATGCCAGGCACTGTGCTGTGCTTTATAAATAGTATCTCATTTGATCCCCGAAAAATCCCTATGAGGTAGTTGTATAGCTACTGACTGACTGATTTGCCAGACATTGTACTAGACTCTAAACAACAAAAGAAAAAAAAAATTAAACAGCCCCTTCCTTCAAAGAGCTTACATTCTAACATGTCAGAAAGAGAGAGAGAGAGAGAGAGAGAGAGAGAGAGGAGGGGAGGGAGGGGAAGGGAGGGAACAGATGCAAAATAGATCATTTAGGATGCAGTGAGGTTGAGTAAACTAGAATATAGAGTTCATGAAAGGGAAAATGTGAAATAAGGTTAGAAAGGTAATTTGGAACTCATGCTAGATAGCGAATGGTCTTAAGTGAACTTAAACACAACTTTCATCATAGCATCCTCCTTTCCAAATACTATCAATGGGTGATTATTTTTGTGAATTTCTACAAACACACATTGATCTTTATCACTTCCTATGCTCTCTGTGTTTCCATCTATGAGGGTTTTCTTCTCATCACTTCCCAAGTGCTAAAATCGTTTCATGGAAGGGTACTGAGATTCACAGCCACACACGGCTTACATCTAAGAAACATGTTTTTCTCCATCTTGCCCCCAAACCTACTGCCTACTCTCTCTGCACAATTACGATTAATGACTCAACCCAAGTATAAACCCATTTTTCTGCATCTTGGACTGATCCTCCAACTCTTGAAGACTTATTCAAGAATACACACACACACTATTTCCACATGATTATGACACTAATCACATCCTCACCTACCACACTTTGGCTGGGATTCTTTTCACTCACTGTTATACCAATGATCAGTCTCAATAGTTTTTAATACACTCTATCACAGACACTTAGAAATCTGTTTCCTATTCATGCCTACTCCTCCAATATCAGGATTGTGGCTTCTTTTTTTAGAGCTCGGGAAACATAAGGACAATTGTAAATTCCCTCACTTCAGACTCTATGGATGAAAGATAGATTATCTTAGAAAATTTCTTTTGTCATCATACTTCCCATATCTCCAACTCAAAAACCTTCAATTGTTCCCTATTACCTAAAGGATCAAGTCTAGATTCCTTAATCTGGTATCCAAGCCTTCCATAATCTGGAACCATAAATTTTTGTCTTAATAATTCACTTAACAAATCCATGTCCTTCAAAAAGACTGCTTTACTGATTGTCTTGTTGAAAGACCTAAGTTTATGCCTTATAATTTCTGCTTTATTCCTCCAAAATGTTAATATCCTTTCTATTTCTCTAAGATCTGAATTGTACCTGAATTGTACCTGTCTTTGCAGGCCCATCTTCTCCCTGAAGTCTTTGTTGGTGTCTCCAAACTCCCCCTGGATGCATTCATATAGCACTTAAAAGTATTTGTTACCACTCATATGAAAACCAGTACATAACAATAGGAGGTACAAGGTCATGTTGCTCTTTCTCTGATCAAGAACCCATTCTCCAAGATTTCCTAAAAGTGGTCATATAGTCTCTACTTAAATTTTATTAGTGAAGAAGAACCTACAGCTCCCAGAGGCAGACCTTGAATTTCAGGATAACTAATCATTTGGAAGTTTGTTTTTAGTTTCTTAAAATTAAATCTAAATCTCTCTCTTTGCCATTTTAACATCTGAAGTCAATCAGGGCAATTTGATTGCTCTTTTTCATGGCAGTTCTTCAAAAGGGGTCACAAATTGGGAGTTGAAAGGGACTTTAGAGGTCTGGAGGGTCAATCCCTTCATTTTATAAATCACAATACGAAAGCCCAAAGAAATTAAATGATTAGCCCAGATTTGCACAGCTAAACGCTGAGGCAAAACTTGAACTCGGTTCTTGGCTTCAGAGCTGGTGTTCCATTGGCTCTATCACCTAACTGCCTCAGGTCTTGTGAGGATCACATCCCGCCCCAGATATCTAGATCCCTCTCTAGGCTACACATCCCTAGTTCCTTTCCATGTAGGATGCTCTCCAGCTCTCTCACCATCCTGACTGGGCTCTTGGGAACATGCTAGGTTCTTAATGGCTTTCACAAAATGTGGTGTCCAGAGATATGAGTCTGAGCTGATTAGAACATAATGGAACCATTAGCTCTTCTTGTTCTGGGCACTTTGCCTCTGTTGATACAGTCTAGGATGGCATTATACATTTTGGCTCTCACGTTACTCTGCTGAGTCATATTGAGCTTGGATTGCCCAAAATCTCCAGATCTTTTCCACTGGAACTTTTGTCTAGCAATGTTTCCCCATCCTCTATTTTTCAGTTAACCTTCTTAAATTCTGCCTCTTGTAAAAGGGACAAAAGGAATATAGTTAGGCTATATAAAGGCTAGACTTGGAAACAGAAAATTCTGGATTTAAATCCCACAGGTGACCCTGGTCAGCTAGTCTCTTAAACTCAATTTCTTCATCTGAAAAGTAAGGGAGTTATTTTCCAAGACCTCCATGTTCCCCCACATCTTATAATTTATGGGTTTGTGATTAAATCTTAATTTCATTTTCAACACTTACTAATTGTATGACTGGGGCAATCACTTACCATAACTTAACCTAACATTTAACCTAAGGAATGATGAGTGTGGAGTCAAGATCTGAGTCTCAAATCTGATCTCAAATCTTAGCAGCTATGTGACTCTGGGTAAGTTATTTAACGAGTATTTTCCCTATAGTAAAATGAGGATAATAGCAGAACTTCCCTTGCAGGTTTATTGTGAGAATCAAATTGTTACACTCTGAACAAAATTATAATGGCCAATCCCCCTTCCTTGTCACTGGGACTGGGAGAATTGAGTCGGGAAAAATCTTGAACCTCTGACTACTTTACATTTCTTGTGCCATAAACCCCAGCTGCTTTATCTCAATCCTTGCTGGGACAATTCCCCTTCCTTTTGAGTATTGTCCCTTTTCTCACTGTCTCCTGTCTGACTTTCTTATCTTGACCCTTATCCTGGTCAGAATTAAGTGGAATTATGACTTGTCCATTCTCCCAGAATCCTTGGCCTACCTTATCTGCCTTTGTTAACCTTAGTTAGCAAAAACCCTATATATGTTCCCTGCCTCAGTTCCCCGGTGCTGAATGCTTTGGACAAGAGTCCCACTACAGCCTGCTGGCCTAAACTCTCCACGTTAAAAGATTAAAATCCAAACTCTGTCTTGCCTCAGTTTCTCTGGCATTGCAAAATGAGACAGTATTGGTAAGAGTTCATAATGTTTATTCCCTTCTTTTGCCTATGCCTCAGGCATCTCCTTAAGATTTATCTGCCATGGTAAATATTAGTTGAAATCTGTCTTGGTGGATTGTTGTTCCAACTCTAGAATTCTCCATGAGTCATGTAAAATCAAGTCATTAATGGTAAAATTATAACTCAATAGTATTTTATCATATATTATTTCAATTTCACCTTGCCTCATCTTCTATCTCAAGTTGCAGATTTTAAAATTCATTTGAATTACATCTCTTAAATATTTTATTTAGAATATACACACAGATATTCAGGTATAGGGTTGAGAGTATGGAATAATGTAGATATTAGAGGGTAATAGTGTTTGTAGAAAATGAAAATTCAACCTAGTTGTTGACTTAATTTCATGCCCAGCATAATTCATTCAGTGAGTGATTGTTGCCAAGGAGAAGACCTGCTTAAATGAGTCATCTATAATTAGCATGTTAATTGTTTATATGCAAATGCATATTGCTAAGTGCTCAAAACTAGTTTGAAATGTAAATATATATTCTGGATTTTTTTTTAATTCTTCCACTTACTCAAGAAAAAAAAAAAAAAAAAAACATTTTGCTTATAACCCCACAAGGTAAAACTTTTATCCAGTTCATCTCCTGACTAAATTCAACTTTGAGAGTATTCAGAACTCTACTTTTTCAGGCTTATCTCATCTTTTCCAACTTGCCCTTATGGGTTGGGTAATGAATCTCAATCCTAAAGCTTAAGGTTGAAGGTATTCCTAAAACTACAAAATGCATGATGAAATTGATGGTTTTATTTTCAATGATAATCCAGGTGACAATTTATTTATAGCAAAAGTATTTACTGAAATGGCATAGCAAGAAACATAATTTTAAAATATGCTGACACCCTGCTATATATTTTCCAACACGTCACTGCAAAGAATGGGCACATGCAGAGTATATACTTATAGAAAGGCACACGCTTCAGAACCACATTGAGCCAAAGGACTCCTGCCTCTGACTCTGTAGGCATCCTTTCTTTTTTCATGGTATCCATACGTAGCTCTTCACTATATACAGCATTTCTTCTGGGAAGGTCATTGAGCTGTGCTACCTGGACCTTCTCCTCTCAAAAGTTCAGTTCCTAACTGCTAATTCTAATTCTACCTTTACTCTTCTCACTGATTCTTTTGCCTCACATCTGGATTCTGTTCCACTGCATGCTGCCCTGGGGATGGGGATGTGATGAAAGAAAGAGATGTTCTCTCTGCCCCACACTGAACTCTACTAGTAAACTCTCTTAGATCTGTTCTCTCAAGTGATTTCTAGACTCTCTCATCAAATTTAGAATGTGTTATCTGGAAGATTTTTTTTAATCTGACATATTTTTATAAGCCACTGAGTTGTGGTTGATTCTTCACTTAGTCGATTGCTAACTATTCCATAATTCAACCAAAAAGTTGATTGAGGGTAGAAGAATTTCACTCTTCCTAAAGGAAAAACAAATAGTTCTTTCCTTAACTTCTTGCCCCTCCAATATCTCTTGTTATCTGTTTATTACATCCTGGAATTTCATCAAGAGAAACCAAGAGAGGAACCAAATCAATCAATCCATAATATTTATTAATTACCTACAGTTTGTCAGGCACTAGGCTAAGCACTGGGATACAAAAAGAGGCATTAGATAGTCCCTGCCCAATGAGCTCATAATAAGGAGACAACAGCAACAGATACTAAATATAATGATAGAATAGGATAAATAGGAAACAATTAATGCATAATTCATTAATAATTAAGAAGGGGAAGATTTCTTGTATTCAAGAGTCAAAGGCTTTCAATTTGTTAGGCATTTCATGAACTTCTACCCAACACATAGGTATTACCTTTAGAACTGAACTCAGGTGATCTGAAGGCTAAGTAGATAGAGATGGATTTCCTCTAGTCTCAACATTTCATCTTACAGACAAGGGAACTGAGGCTAGGTTAAGTTACTTGCCCCAAATGGTATGAGTAAGTAACAGAGGAAGGATTTCAACTCAGGTTCTGTGACTTCAATTTTGGGTTTCTTTGTACCTCAGGGCCTTCATGGTACCTTTTATGGCACTTTCCCATATAAGTCATCATTGGTCATATGCTACATAAAGCCTGTTTATATGACAAAGTCTCATAATTATAGTAAATGATGTCTTTGAAATATAGCATGTCATGGTTTTGTGCTCAGGAAAGTTTATGCTGAGGGTGGGTTTGGGAGTTTGTTGAACCATCAGATTCCACAGTAAAAAGGATTATCAGAAGTCATCTGCTCTAATCCAGACCTGAACAAAAGTCCCCTACCAGCATACCCAATAAATATTTATCCTACCTTTGTCTGATGGCCTTAAATGAAGGGGATCCCATTGTGTTCCAAGAAAGTCTATTCTACTTCTAGATAACTCTGATTCTAAGGAATGAGGATCAAATCTATTTCTTTTCAATCATTAATCCCTGTCTATATTCTTCTCTTCCCCAGTTCCCCAGAAAGATCTAATTGATCTTTCACTAGGTCTTTATATACCAGTAACTTGATGTCCTTAACCATCGGAGTCTGAGGGAAGGAACGTATTAAGAATCTTCTGAGATATTAAAAAATTGAATCCAGAGCCTGGAATATACTAGGTGCTTAATAAATGCTTGTCAACTGATGAATTGTGATGGCCTTAATTGCCCAGGCATTGGTGTAAGTAAACATCAAATGTCAAATAAGTGTTTCTTCTTTGACACTTCTGGCCAATCTGTGTAGGAGTCCAAGAACAGCTCTTTCAGCTACCATCTATCTAGTCTGTGATGCTTAAGTATCGGGAAGGCAAAACAAAGCATCTTAGAAGTGTGCTTTGAATCATCAAACAATTTTCAAAAGAATGTAGATTTTTTTCCCCCATTGATTATGTTCCAGGAAAAAGTCCCCAGCCCAGGTTTCTTATTCTTCTCCAGGGAGTCAGATGGAATCAAAGCCTAGAGAACTGAGTCTCTGCATCTACTGTGATCTGCATAGATAAAGACTCCTTCAGAAAGAGGGCTTTAAAGAGCAAGAACATATCATATTTCTGCATATGTTCTCAGGCAGAAGGTGTCAGTTTCATAATCTACCCTTCCCTGATCTATCTTGAATCAACCTTGAAAAGTCCTTATGCTCAAAAAAGCTCTAGTTAACTCCAAGCAAAGAACATGGTACTTTTCACTTTGACTTCTAAAGAGTAGTCTTGCAATGACTCATGAGTTATTCTATTCTGAAGTTTCTTAGTAGTTAGTGATTTAGTGATTTAGATGCATCTAAGGAATAGTATAGACTAGAGAAAATGATTTTGCTTCCTTTCTAAACTAGATAATAGTTAAGATTCCTTCAGAAGATAGAATCAAGGGCAGATGATGGAGGCTGAATTATAAAAATTCAATGGGAATGATGCTGTAAGAAAAGGGAGAAGCAGACTTGTTAGACTTCAGAATGAGATGAGGGTAATGAGGGAAAAGCAAGGAAAATAAAAGGGGATGGTATTTTGGGTTTTTAATGATATTGAGGATAAGAGAAAGGTCAAAGAAGGGAGAAGAACATTGCTGGGGAGGATAGGATAATGATAATTGATGATAGAGAAAAGACGTTGTTATTTAGCTCATTTTGTTTCTATTTTCTCTAATGAGTAGAAAGATCTTTGTATTAAAAAGGATAGAAAAAAAGGAGTTGATTGCCAGGATGAATAGGGAGAGTAAGAAACAACCTAGATCCCTTTGATGAGTTCAGATCTCAAGCACAGATGTTCCACATCCTCAGGGACTGAAAAAATTGGCAGTTGTGAAAGCCAAAGACTCACAGCGACCTTAGAATGATTGCAGAGAAAGAGTAAGAAAGTAATCATTGGCCCAAAGAAAGGTAAAGGGAAGAGAAGGAAGCTTATAAACTATGGATTGGTAAATTTAATTGGTAATTGTAATTGGTAAATTGGTAAATTGGTAAAAAAAAAAAAAATTGGTAAATGGTTGATTCTTGGAGAAATTCAGAAATATTCCATTAAAGGAGTAGGTCTGCTCCTCCACACATCTACACAGAATTAGCATGATTTCAGAAGAATGAGTTATGTCAGCCAGCCCTTTTTAAATGTATTTTCTTATATAAAACTTGAATACAAAAAGAACAAAAGCAAACAAGGAAGTAAAGAAAACATGGACAATTCTGAATACAATTATTTATTATGTACAATTTCTTGAAATGCAAATTTATTGTTTCATATTTTTAGTCCTCTCATATTCTGCTGTGCACATGACAATGTTTATTTTCTAAATTCACTCATATCCTACACCACAGCAATATTCTAACCTTATTCTAATCATCTAGTTATTTTAGTCTAGAATAGTATTGATTAATAAGGCTGACATATAGCCTAATTTCCCTATTTTTCTCTTTTGATTAAATCAATTATAACTTTAACTTTGCCTGAGAGCAATGATTACTACTCTTGCTTTTTTCCCTCATAAATTCGACTCCTGAAATTTAATATGTATGTGTATCTCATGTTTCCTTTCTCTGATGACTCCTCTAATTTACTTCTACCTGCTATCTTGCTTTGCTATTACTTAATCTATTCCCCTCTAAGAATCCCTCCCTTATCCTCTCCTCACACCCTTTTCTCCCACCCTTTCCCTCTCTTTTTATGCCATTCCCAATAATCTACATACTTTATCCCATTGCCATTAATCTACTATTCTATCTCCCTTTGTCCTATTCCCTTCCTCTGATTTCTTAACAAATTTATGACTATTTTACTGTTTCATACACACACACACACACACACACATATATATATATATATATATACACATAGAGAGAGAGAAGGAGAGAGAGAGTGTGTTCCTTCTTTAATCCATTCCTAGTATGAGTGGGATTCCAGAACTATCAGCACTCCTCCCCCTCTGTGTCAGTTCTTGCTCTAGCACTTCATTTGTATAACCTAATTACCCTTTTTACCTTTTCTGACATGACTTTGTTTTTAAGAATCACATCACAATCTCTACCCCAATCTTTCTTTCAAACTACCCACTTAATAATGACAGTATTAGATTTATGGTTTACATTTCTATGTATAAAGCATAAACAATTTGTCCTTATTGAGTTCCTTGAAATCGATCTTTGAAACCCGATGTTTCTCTTGGAACTTATATGTAAGATTTCCTGTTTAGTTCAGCACAAAAACCTGACAGTCTGAGAATTCATTGAATATCTTTCTTTTTTTTTTTTTTCATTCAGGATTATACTTGACTTTGCTGGGCATGATATTTTTGGCTACAAACCAATCTTTTGGCTTTTCAATATATAATGTTCCAAGACTATGATATTTTAATATAGCTACCCCTAGATCTTGTGTGATTCTAATTGTGAATCTGTCATATTTGAAATATTTTTTCTTGTTGTTCCCAATACTTTATCCTTGACCTGGGGGTTTCAGAATTTTGCTATTATGTTCCTATAGGATTTCCTCATAGGATCTCTTTCAGATGGTGTCAGTGGATTTTTTTTTTTTACTTTCTGTTCTTGTTCTAACATTTTGGGATGATTTTCTTAAATTATTGCTTATGCTATTATATCAAGATTCTCTTTTATTGTAAATTTCAGGTAGTCCAATTATTCTTATATTTTCTCTTGATTTGCTCTTCAGATCTGTTGTTTTTCTTACATGTTTCACATTCTCTCCTTTTTTTTTATTCTTTATATTTTGTTTTATCATTTCTTGGTCTCTTATAACTTGGCTGACTTCCTCTTACTGAATTCTAGTTTTCAGAAGTAATAAGATTCCGGAGCTTTTCTAGTTGTTCTCACTTTCTCAAAATAGTCTTTTTGTTTTTCTTGGATTATCTTTATTTTTTTTTACTTTTTTCTCAATCTCTTTCATTTGATTTTTAAAGTATTTTTTAATTTCTATGAATTCTTTTGGGGCAGGTAACCATTTTTTGTTGTTCCTTGAGGTAAGAGAGGTTTTTTTTAATTTTTAATTTCAGTATCTTCCTCTGAAAATGAACCCTGGAATTCCCCATTCCCATGGTAACTATTATTTCTTTTGCCTTGGCTGATCATTCTGTAGCAAATTATTGGTGTAATCAACTGTAGTCTCAGCATATGGTGCCTCTGGCCTCAGGTCCTCCTTCATTATTCCCCTCTGGCTTGTAATCCAACACCAAAAATCTGATCCCTTCTATAAGTGCCTGCAGCCAGCCCCATTCCTGCCTCACTGCTTCTGCATTCCCCAGGTGTGTGCTAGTTACTTCTCACCCAGGACCAAGTATGGGGAGCTCAATTGGACCAGGTATTTAATCTTCCCAGACCCAAGTTCCCAACTCCCCATCCTATCTGGGAGGTAAAAAGTTCCTGTGACTGGGTCCAAGGCTACCTCTCAACTCAGCTAGTCCCAGGGATCATTGCTTTCTACTTCGGCTGAACTAGCCTGGAAGTGTTTATATTTTAAAGGGTCTAAACTTCTGTCCCAGCATCTTTCTTTTCATTTTTTTCAGTTGTCCCAGGAGGACTACTGTTCTGCCACAACTCTTTTTTGCTTTTAATCTTGAATGGCTCTTAACCATTCACCCTAAGATGCAATTTTGTCTTGTTTTTTGGGGGGAAGTCTGAAGAGCTTAGAATTTTCTGACTTAATCCATCATCTTCCCTTGTTACTTTTTTCACAGGCTAAATAGAGTAATAGAACATGGGTTCCTACATTTAGAGCTGTAAGGAACCTAGAGTCCATTCATCTAATTGTATAGATGAGGAAACTGAGGCCCAGCAAGGTTAATTGATTTGTCCAAACTTATACAGCTATTAAATGCCAGAGGTTGGATTTGAACCCAGATAGTTTTTACCATAAATTTGTTTCTCTTTCCACTGCACCATACTGGCTCTCAGTTCAAGGGAAGTATATAGATATACTGTAGTTTACCTGGATTGTAACAGAGACCACCAAAACTCTCATTCTATTTTTGTGGAAAAGATGGAAAGATAAAGGCTAGCTGAAAGTATGAATAAATGGAATTAGAACTGGTTGAAGAGCCAGAAATGAGGAGTAGCTGTGGGTTGTTCAATGTCAACTACAAAGATCCTCAGAGGAATCCTCCAGGGATCAATACTAGGCCTTGTTTTATGCAGCATTTTTATCAAGGACTTGAATAAAGGCATAGAAGGCAAGGTTATCAAATTTGCAGGCGATACAGTGCTGGAAGGGATAGCTAACCCACTGCATGACAGTCAGGTTCATAAGAGATCTTGACAGGCTAGATCATTGGGTTGAAAGTAAGAAGGTGAGATTTAATAGAGATAAATGTGGTCTTAGATGTGGCTTCCAAAAAAAGCAACTTCTCAAATGCAAGTTGGGGGAAGGATGGTTAGAGAGTATTTGGTCTGAAAAATATCTGAGGATTTTAGGAGATGGAAAACTCAATATGGATCAACAGAGAAATGAAAGTCAAGAAAATGAATATGGTTTTTACACGAGAGAAATAAGAAAGCCTAATGCAATGCCCCCAAACCATTAAATAAAGAAAAGAAGAAACAATATGTATAAAAATATAGCAGGTTCCTTTTGTTGTGACAGAAAACTGGAAGCTAAGGAGATGCCTAATAATTGAAGAATGAATGAACAAATTATGTTATATGAATGTATATGGTATATAAATACTGTTGTGCTAAAGGAAATCATGAAAGGGATAATTTCAGAGAGACCTGAGAAGGTTTGTATGAACTGACAGAAAATACAGTGAGAACAAGAAGAACAATCCAGGGGTCTTCAAACTTTTTAAATAGGGGGCCAGTTCACTGTCCCTCAGACTGTTGGAAGGCTGGACTATAAGTAAAAACAAAAACTTTGTTTTGTGGGCCTTTAAATAAAGAAACTTCATAGCCCTGGGTGAGGGGGATAATCGTCCTCAGCTGTCACATCTGGCCCGCAGGCCGTAGTTTGAGGACCCCTGAATACCATTAACAATATTATAAAAGACAAGCAGCTTTGAAAAATACTGACCAGTCACAATTCTAAAAGATGGAAGATGACACATGATGACAATTTCTGACAGAGAATTGATGAGCATAGGATACAGAATGAGATATATTTTTTGATGTGATTAATGTGGAAATTTTATTTGCCTTACATGTTTGTTACAAGTGTTTATTTTGTTTTCTTTTTTTCCAGTGGCAGGATAAAAAGTGAGAGAAGGTATTTTTTCTGAATTGAAAAAATAAAATAAAAATTTTAAAAGGAGAGGCTTACTTTCCAGAAATAAAGATTTCATATTCTTCTATCCTTCCCTGATCATACTCTATCTGCAATAATGTATCAGTTTGGAGTATTATATTTTAGAAAGGGGATCAATGAGCTGAAGAATACCCAGAGGAGGGTGCTCAGCATGGCAAAAAAAAAAAAAGACCCTCAACATCTTGTCATATAAAAATTGGCTGAAGAAATTGGAGATTTTAGCTTGGAGAAGGAATTTAGAGGCAACATGATAGCTATCTTTACATATTTAAAGGACTATCATATGGAAAGAAGATTAGACTTCTGCTTCAGGTGATTAGATACAATTTAGAGTAAAGAGTGAAAGCTGCAAAGGGAGATATAGGCTCAATGGAAGGACAAATTTCCTAACAATAAGAGCCATCCAAAATTGAAATTAACTCTATCAGAATATCAGGTTTCTTTTCTCTGTTGGTGTTGAATTGTTTGAGTCATGTCCAATTCTCTGACCCCATTTGGGTTTTTCTTGGCAAAGATGCTGGAACACTTTGCCATTTCTTTCTCCAGCACATTTTCTAGATGAGGAAAGTAAGGTAATCAGGATTTAATGGCTTTTCCAGAGTTGCACAGTTAGTAAGTGGCTGAATTTGAACTCAGTCCTCCTGACTCGAGATCCAGCCCTCTATCCAATGCACCACTTAGCTGCCCTTTTGTCCTCTTCCAAGGGCTTTCAAACCCTAAGGACTACTTATTTAATAGATTTTAGATTGGATTCACATTTAAATTGAGTAGGACTTGATGGTCTCAGAAGTCCCTTCAATTTTGGGGTTCTATGACTCCTCTGATGCCTGAAATCCGCAGAGCTTTTTATTATACTCAGAGAGTGTTTCCTTGGAAAATGGAAACCTTTCAGGCACAACTCTACTGAATCCTATGGCCTGTGTGTAACAAGACAATGCTTTGACTTTTTAATTTCATGTTTCAAAAGAAAAATGAACATAAAAAGGGAATTAATGAAGACCATGAATCAATGTAATAAAAAAGAGTGACCAATCCTAACAAGCTAAAGGACTCACAAGCTGGTTCCTACCTCTTTTTAGGTAATGCTTTGATGTGTACTTTTTTTTTTTTTTTTTTTTTTTTTTTTTTTTTTTTTAATAGCCTTTAATTTAAGGATATAACATGGTAACTTTACAGCATTAAAATTTGGTTAATTTTTATCCCCCCCCCTTAAATGGCAGGATGACCAGTAGATGTTAAATATAAAAATATAACCTAGATACACAAAATCGCCAAACATCATTTTGGTACAAAAGAATCAGACTCTGAATTATTGCTTTTTGTGAAGGAAATAAAGATGGGTTGGCAAAAATAGGGACTGGGAATTCAAAATGGTTTCTATCATCTCCCAAGTTCTTTTTTCTGGGGTATAGTTATTAGTTCATTACTGTCCATTAGAAATGATTTGGTTGATCTTGTTGCTGAGGTGGCCTGATCCATCAGGACAGTTATCTAGTATTGTTGTTAAGTTATAATGATCTCCTGGTCCTGCTCATTTTTCACTCACATCAGTTCGTGTAAGTCTCCCAGGCCTTTCGAAATCATCCTGTTGGTCATTTCACAGAACAGTAATATTCCATAATTTTCATATACCACAATTTATTCAGCCATTCCCAACTGATGGACATCCATTCAGTTTCCAGTTTTAGCCACTAAAAGGGTAAAACATTCGTGCACAACAGGTCCCTTTCCTTCTTTATTCTCTTTTGGATATGCCCAGTAGTAACACTTTGGATCAAGGATCACAGTTTGATAACTTTTTTGAGCATAGTTCCAAACTCTCCCAAAATGGTTGATTGTTCACAACCCACCAAAGGAATCAATGTCCCAGTTTTCCCAATCCCCTCCAACAATCATTATTTTTCCGTCATTTAGCCAACAAGGGTGTGTGGTATCTTAGAGTTGTCTTAATTTGCATTTCCGATTAATAATGATTGGAGCATCTTTTCATATGACTAGAAATAGTTTCAATTTCTTCTCTGAGAATTGTTGTTCATTTCCTTTTGGACCATTTTTCAATTGGAGAATTTGGGATTTTATAAATTAGAGTTAATTCTCTATAATTTTTGGAAATGAGGCCTTTATCAGAACCTTTGACTGTAAAAATATTTTTGTTTATTGCTTCCTCTAATCTTGTCTCATTAGTTTTGTTTGTACAAAAACTTTTCAGTTTGGTATAATCGAAATTTCTATTTTGTGACGTAATGATTCAGTTCTGCTTGGCATAAAACCTTCCCTTCCACAGGTCTGAGGGTAAACTATCCTATGTTCCTCTAATTTATTAATAATTTATTCTTTATGCCTGGTCAGAACCCATTTTGACCTTATCTTGGTGGGGTTGTATGGATCAATCCCATTTCGAATTATTTCCAATTTTCCCACAATTTTTATCAAAAAAAGTTCATCCCAAAAGTTGGGATCTTTGGGTTTGTCAAAGACTAGGTTGCTATATTTGTTGACTGTTTTATCCTGAACCTAATCTATTCCACTGATCAATAATCTATTCTTTAAATACCAAATAGTTTTGGAACTGCTGCCATAGTATAGTTTTAGATCTGGTACAGCTAACCACCATCATTTGATTTTTTTTCATTAATTCCCTTAAAATTTTGACCTTTTGTTTTTTCCATATGAACTTTGTTGTTATTTTTCTAGGTCATTAAAATAGTTTTTTGGGAGTCTGATTTATAGGCAAAAAATAGATTAGGAAATTGTCATCTTTATTATATTTGTCGCCCTATCCAAGAGCATTTAATATTTTCCTTGGTTAGATCAGACAATTTGTGTGAAAATGGTCTGTAATTTTGCTCAAAAGTTTCTATTTTCCCTAGATAGATTCCTAAATATTTTATATTATCAAGTTACTTTAAAATGGAATTTCTTTGTAACTCTGACTGTTGGATTTTTTAGTGAATATAAGAATGTTAGACTTATGTGGGTTTATTTTTATAACCAGCAACTTTAAAGTTGTGGATTTTTCTAATAACTTTTTTGCAGAATCCGGGGTTCTCAAATACCATCATGTCATGGCAAATAAATTTCTTTCTCATTGCCTATTCTTATTCCTTTAACTTTCCAGCTCTTTTGCATACCTAGTTTCTAATACAAATTAAATAGTAATTGATATGGGCAACCTTGTTTCACTCCAGATCTTTTAATGGTTGGTTTGTTCCATTACATATGATGTTACTGATGGTTTTAAAAGATGCTGTTGATTATTTTAAGGAAAAAGTCCATTTATTCCTATACTCTCAAGTTTTTTAATAGGAATATGTTGGATTTTATCAAATGCTTTTTTGCATCTATTGAGATGATCATTGGTTTTTTGTTAATTTGGTTATTGACATGGCCAATTATATTAAGTTTTCCAATTTTGAACCAGCCCTGCCCGGTATAAATCCTACTTGATCATAGTATTATCTTGAGATGATTTTTCTTTTTTTAATATCTTATTTAAGATTTTGCATCAATATTCATTAGGGAGTTATTCTTAATTTTCTTTCTGTTTTCAGCCTACCTGGTTTTAGGTATCATAATGTCTGTGTCATAGAAGGAATTTGGTAGGACCCTTCTTCCTATTTTATAAATTTTATAAGCATTGGGGCCAATTGTTCTTTAAATGTTTGAAAAATTACATGTAAACCTCTTCTGGGTTTTTTCTTAGGGAGTTGTTTAATTGTGTTCTATTTTTCGAAATGGGACTATTCAAACAATTTACTTTTCCTCTGTTAGTCTGGGAAGTCTGTATTTTGGAGGTAGTCATCCATTTCATTAGGGTTATCAAATTTATTGGCATAAAGTTGAGCAAAATAATCCTTATTATTTTTAATTTTTTCATTGGTGGAAAGTTCTCCTTTCATTTTAAGATACAATTTATTTTCCTCCCTCCTTTTTTCTAATGATTTTTACCAAAGGTTTATCTATTTTATTGGCTTTTCATAGAACCAACCTTAGTTTTATTAATTAGTTCAATAGTTTTTTTACTTTCAATATTTTTAATTTCTCCTTTAATTTTGAATTTCCAATTTAGTTTTGATTGGGGGTTTTTTTTTTTTTTTTAGTTTTTTTTTGTTTCCCCAATTCATTAATCTTTTTCTTTTCTGTTTTATTCAAGTAAGCCCCAAATAAAAATTCCCTTTTACGCTTTGGCTGCATCCCACAAATTTTGGTAATGTTCTCATTATTGTCATTATCTTGGGAAATTATTAATTGTCTATAATTTGCTGTTCACCCAATCATTCTTTAAGATGAGATTGTTTAGTTTCCAATTACTTTTTGGTCTTTTCCCCAACTTTTGTTGAATGTGTTTTTATTGTTGATCTGAAAAGAAAGCATTTACTATTTCTGCTTTTTATTTAATTTTGAGGTCTTTATGTCCTAATATATGGTCAATTTTTAATAGGTTCCATGAACTGCTGAGAAGAAAGTATATTCCTTATTCCATTCAATTTTCTCCAAAGATCCAACATACCAATTTTTCTAATATTCTATTTACTTTAATTTCTTTCTTATTTGTTTTGGGTTTGATTTGCAATTTGAGAGTGCAAGGTTGAGATCTCCATATTACAGTTTTTGTTTCATTTCTTCTGCAACCTCTTAACTTCCTTTAGGAAGTTGGAGTGCCATACCACTTGGTATATATGTTTAATAATATTTTGTTTTTTAGCATTTTTAGCAGGATGTGTTATTCCTTATCTCTTTTAATTAGATCAATTTTTTCTTTTGCTTGTCTGAGATGGGATGGTACCTGTTTTTGATTCACCTGGCCCAGATTTTGCTCCAGCCTTTACTTTTACCTTATGCATCCCCTGTTTTAAATGTGTTTTTGTAAACAACATATTGTGGGTTCTGACTTTTGATCCAGTCGTTCTGTCCTCTTTATGGGGAGTTCATCCATTTTACTTTGGTTAGAATTATAAATCGTATTTCCTGCCATCCTAATAACCCCAGATTGTGCTTTACTTATTTTGCCTCCCAACCCTCTTTTCCCCTTTAAACTTATTAAACCCTCTTGTATCACGATACTTATCCTCTTTATAATCCCTCCCCCCCCTTTGGAGTTTTCCCCTTCCTTCCCTTTTATTTTTCCTTTTCCTCTCCCCGTTTTTAATGAGGGAGAATTTTCTAAAAACAAATGTCAATTATTTTTTCTTTTGAGCAACTCTGAGGAAGATTCACACAATGTTCTCCCCCTCTAAATTCCCCCAGATATGATAAGTTTTTAGCCTCTTTGTGGGATTGGTTCCCCTTTTTTATCCTCCTTCCCACCTTATTCTGCCATCATCCTTTTCCATATTTTCCCTTTATGTTATATAACAATAAATTATAATGACTTTTGTATATCCACAACAGAAATAACTAAATTATTTTTACCTTTTCATCTCTTGAGTTCTATTCTTGGAATCAAATTTTTGTTTAGTTCTGGTTTTTTTTCAGAAACAAATAATTATTGTTTCATTAAATTCCATCTTTCCTGGAAGAAAATGTAGCTTAGTGGGTAGTTTTTTTGGCGATCTCAAGTTTTGTTTTCGGAAATCATATTCCAGGCCCTTCTTTTCCCTTTAATGTAGGAGGTTTGGGTGATCCTTATTGTGGCACCTCGGTATTTAAATGGTTTTTTTTTTGGCTGTTGTTAAATTTTTTTCCTTAATTATAGTTTGAAATTTTCCACAATATTTTGTTTTTTATTTTGGGGTTTCTTTCAGAAGGTGTTGATGAATTTTCAATGCCTATTTTACCTTCTGATTCTTAATCTGGGCAGTTTCTTTGATGATTTCAAAATAGTATTCAGGCCTTTTTTCATCATAGTTTTCAGAAAGTCCAAAATCCTCAGATTATCTCCAGATCTATTTTAAGTCTGTTTTTTTGCAAGTAGAAAATTTGTGGGTTTTCCAGTTTGTCTTTTTTGTTTTTTTGACTTTTCTTGCGTCTCAAGAATCATTGTTTCAATTTGTTCAGTTCTAATTTTAAAGAATTATTTTCTTCAAAGTTTTTTTACTTCTTTCTGTATATGTCCAATTGGGTTTTTTGAATGTTTGTTTTGGTTTGGGAATTTTTTCCATTTCACTAATTTTTTTTTTAGTGAATTATTTTCTTTCCAACAGATCCACTTTTTGGGTGTTTTTGTCTTTTTATGGATCCTACTTTCGAGTTCTTTGTTTTTCCAAATCACAAATCCTACTTTGTAGTGAATTTTTATTTTTTCCAATTTATTTCGGGAATTGTTCTCTCTTTGTAAGGCTTCTCTTCCTTTCCCCATTTATCTTCTAACTGTCTTTTTGAGACTTTTAATTTCTTCTATGAGGAAATTATGTAAAGGAGGAAGTCTGATGCATTTTTGCTGTTTGAGGTTCTTCAGGTTTGCTGATCTCTTTTCTGCAAAAGTGTCGATTGTTCTTTTTTCATCTTTTTATTATTTTTTGCCTTTTGGGGTCTCCTAGGCAAATTACCAGCTTCCTCTGCAATAGGGAGAGATGTAAACCGATTTGGCCCGGATGGGGAGTGCCTGTGGAGTTTTTCCTTCCCCAACAGGAGGTGGATTCAGCCCGAGCTATCAAACTGCTTTAGGGCTGGGGAACGGGTTGCCCTCGCAGAGACAAGTGGTGAAAATGTCACCGCCCAGGCCGGAGCCTCTTGTGGGACTGTGGTATTAGCAGTGGCCGACCGAGAACGCAGACAGCCACAAACCTGCCCACCTGCCTGGCAATCGGCCCTGGAAAAAAAAGTTTCTATGGCCCCGCCGAGCTCCCCCCTGAGCAGATTGAGGCTAACCCGGCTGCGTCCTCCCGCCGTGCAGGATCCAACTGCCCCAAAGGAAAAGCCCCTTACTGCGGGTTGGGGCTGCGCGCGGGGAATCGGCCTTCACCCCGGTTTGAGCCTCCGAACCATTTTTCCCAGTTCGCCCGATCTCCCCTGGCCCCGGAACCAACCTTTTTTTGAGACTGCAGATTTTTTTTCGGCTGGTGAGTTGTTCTACTTTATTTTAGAATTGTAGCACAAGACTATTTTGAGGCGAATAATATTGATAAAGAGGGTAAGAGAAGAGCTTAGAAAGACGCGTGTGTCTTCTCTGCCATCTTGGCTCCGGCCCGGCTTTGATGTGTACTGATTGAACCTGGAAATATCATTCTCTTCTTCTTAAAGAATTCCCTCCTAGCCTTTTTTCAATCCATTTTTTTCAATGCAGATGTGGAAAGAGAGAATGAAAATAAATATGCCAGAGAACTTGAACCTTGGTTTACACAAGCAATGAACCGTCTGATTACAAAATTATCCTTTAATGCTAGCAGATAGAAAGGGCTGTGATGATATGCCCCTGCTCAATTACTGGGAAGAATGAGAATATGCTGGACTAATGCAATGCATTGTAGAATAAATAGTCCCCAAATAGGGATACCTGAGAATCATATCTCAGCTTTGCCATGAACTCTGTATTCATGGGCTAGAGACTTAACTTTCTGATTCTCAGTTTCCTCACTTGTAAAAAGAAAAATACAAGATTTTCCCGACCAATCCCTCAGAATTTGGGGGAGAAATATACTTTATAAACTTTAAAGACCCTGAAATTTATTGTTCTTAGCATTGTTAGGGCTGTACAATTTTTATTTATATACTGTAGAAATTAGAGCCTTTAGGATTAACATTTTTGAGAAAGCCATTAGTTTCCCATGATACAGTTCTTCTAGGCCCAGCAACTTGAACTTATCAAAGATAGCCAAGTGTTCTTTTAATAGCTTTCTCCCCATCTTGAAGATTAATTCCATTTAATCCAAGACAGTTTTGTTATTTCTTTTTTTTTTTTTTTTTTTTGATGAAAGGATTTTTTTGGTCCAAGTTGAGCCAATGACTCATCACCCTGGGACAGAAAAGTGATTGGCTTCATAGTTAAGAATAAGAAAAGGTATTTAATTTACACTGGTCCTGGGATGAATTACTCAGTTCAGTCCTGAGAATGAATGGGAGACAAGTATTGGACAACTGAGAAGAGAGTTAAGAATCAGAAAGAAAGTTAAATTGACAGGAAGAAACATGCAGTCTAAGGCTCTAAAGAGGACTATGAAATTAAATGACAGCTCTTGATCATCACAGGTCAGATCAACCAGGAAATATTTATATAATATTAATTTCAAATAAACCAGCTAGATAGGGAGAAACTGAGCATAGCCAGAGAAAGAGAAGAATGAAGAAGAGGAAGAGAGTGAGAGGCAGAAACTTTTTTATTTGTGAAACTGCTATTCACTTATGCTATTTTCATATCACCATAAGAGGAAAAGGAGAAAGGAGGAAACAGTATAGCCTTCCAAATGTAGGCGTCTATAGTGAAGCATGGGAAATTAGTGGGAATGGTGGCAACAGAAATTCAATAGAGAATACATCTGCCTGGTATCAAACTGAGACAGAAAATTAACACGGGGTGAATGATAGGATAGCCCATATTTCCTGTACCCAGATGTTATGGTATTAGAACATTTATTGAGACTTCATGAGAATTTCACCTCTTAGAGCCAATATCGACTTATAATGCACACAAGTCTCAGGAATTCATTCTATGTGTAGGAAATGGGGGTATCACAGTAGGAGCCAGTTATTTTTAATTGGATCTAGAAGGGTTGAAACAAACACAACTTTACAATGAATTGTCATACTGCATTGCACCCTCACTCTTTTCCTAGAGGAGAAGAGGAGGACAATGGGCCAAAATGAGGGAATTAATTCACTGTCCTATTCAATTGCCATTAATTACTACAGAGTACCTATTTGGGGTTGGACCTTTTGATAGATGTGACTGTGAAAGAGAGAATTACCTTTCTCTTAGTATTGGTAGAAAGTATTATCTTTTTTTAATATAGCTTTTTATTTACAAGTGATATACATGAGTAATTTTATAGCATTGACAATTGCCAAACCTTTTGTTCCAATTTTTCTCCTCTTTCCCCCCATTCCTTCCCCCCAGATGGCAGGTTGACCAATACATGTTAAATATGTTAAAGTATAAATTAAATACAATATAAGTATGCATGTCCAAACAGTTATTTTGCTGCACAAAAAAGAATCAGACTTTGAAATAGTGTACTATTAGTCAGTGAAGGAAATCAAAAATGCAGGCAGACAAAAATATAGGGATTGGTATTCTATGTAATGGTTCAGTCATCTCCCAGAGTTCAGAAAGTATTATCTTCACTAAATACACACAATGCATGATGAAAACAGCACTGGATTTGGAATCCTAAGAACTAGGTTAAAATCTTTCCTCCAACACTTAAGGTTTATATGACCATGGGCAAATCATTAAAGCTCTCTTAGTTTCAGTTTCTTCAGTTGTAAAGTGAGACATTAGTTGGCCTTTCAGGGTGCTTCCGGCTCTAAATCTATGTTACTATGTTCAGTCTAGATTTAAATATCTATGGAATTTTATTTCCCTTGTTTAATAGTTCCTTGAATGTGTATCTTTGTCCCTTAGTCATCATACCATTTTTCTTTTCTACTAACTGTTTCTAGTCTGCCTATTCAGCCATCCTTGGCAGTATTATCATTAATAAGTGACACCAAATTATCTTCCAGATATTTAAAACTGTTAGAGGGGTAAGTTAGAATATTATCTGCATTCCTTCATTTGACTCCAAGTAGGACAGTAGGTTAAAACAATTTATTGTTTCAATGAGTCCTGGATGAGGGAAAAATGTTATGCCTATTAATAGACCAGGACTCTTTTAATTCAAAACTGATTACTTTCTTGGAGAAAGGGATACTACCTTCAACGACCCTTAAAACTGATTGAATTCTTCTTGTTTTTATTCTTGTTCTTCTTTTTCTCCTCCTCCTTTTCCCTCTTCCATTTCTCGCTCTCCCTCTTCTTTTCTTTTTCCTTCTCCCTCCCCATCTCTTCTCCTTCCTCTCCTCTTTTTTCTTTCTCCTCCTCCTCCTTCATCATTATTGTCATCAAAATCTCCTCCTCCTCTTCCTCCTCCTCTATCTCTTTGTGTTTATCTGTGTATTCACTCATGAAAAGAGTATCCTTTAGGGGAAGGCTTCTTAAACTTTTCCCACTCTCAACCCCTTTTTCACCTGAGAAACTTTTTTGTGACCCCCAAGTGTATAAGTATATAAAATACATATATAAATAAAACATTTATTGATAATGAATCATAATTTTGTGGCTCCCCATATTCAGTTATGAGAGCTCATATGGGATTGCAAGACAGAGTTTAAGAAGTTGGGCTCCTGGGCTTATATCCCAAAGAGATCATAAAGAAGGGAAAGGGACCTGTATGTGCACGAATGTTTGTGGCAGCCCTCTTTGTAGTGGCTAGAAACTGGAAACTGAGTGGATGCCCATCAGTTGGAGAATGGCTGAATAAATTGTGGTATATGAATATTATGGAATATTATTGTTCTGTAAGAAATGATTAACAGGATGATTTCAGAAAGACCTGGAAAGACTTACACGAACTGATGCTGAGTGAAATGAGCAGGACCAGGAGATCATTATATACTTCAACACCAATACTATATGATGACCAGTTCTGATGGACCTGGCCATCCTCAGCAATGAGATCAACCAAATCATATCCAATGGAGCAGTAATGAACTGAACCAGCTATGCCCAGAGAAAGAACTCTGGGAGATGAATAAAAATGATTACATTGAATTCCCAATCCCATATTTATGCCCACCTGCATTTTTGATTTCCTTCACAAGCTAATTTTACAATATTTCAGAGTCTGATTCTTTTTGTACAGCAAAATAACGGTTTGGTCATGTATACTTATTGTGTATCTAATGTATATTTAAATATATTTAACATCTACTAGTCATCCTGCCATCTGGGGGAGGGGGTGGGGGGTAAGAGGTGAAAAATTGGAACAAGAGGTTTGGCAATTGTTAATGCTGTAAAGTTACACATACATATAACCTGTAAATAAAAGGCTATTGAATTAAAAAAGAAGAAGAAGTTGGGCTCTAGGGATTTTTTCCCACTCTCTTCTCTACATAGTTTCCACCATAGCATAAACTTTTGAGCTCTTCTCTTTGGTGATGGCCAGGAGGTACAAGCACAGAACACACATTTTCTCACTCTCTCTCTCTTTCTCTCTCTCTTCTTTCTTTCTATTTCTGTCTCTGTCTGTCTCCTTCCCTCCTTCTCTCTCTCTCTCTCTCTCTCTCTCTCTCTCTCTCTCTCTCTCCTTCCTTTCTCCCTCCCTCTCTCCTTTTTCTCTCTCTCTCCCCCTTCTTTCTTCTTCTCTCATTATTAATTGAATCTTCCACTCTTCTCACACAACATAATTGACTCCATTGGACCTAGGATAAGTATTTGTTGATAATTCATTGCCATTATCTTTTCAGGATTAACAGTTTGTCATATTCATAGGATTATTTCTAAGAAATTCAATTTTATAATGTAGCATTTATGTTACTCATAAGTTTAGACTGAACTGAGACCTTCCCTTTAAGATTCACAAGAATGATAATTCTGATTTTTCTCCCTGGGTTTATATACTTTTCATTGAACTGTGAATTTTCTTAATAGTCCATCATCTACAGTACCCATCAAGTAGTTGTCAACAATATTTATTTGAGAGTGTTTATTTTGTGGAGCTCACTCTGTAGGTACTTCAGTGGCCAATATTTAAAAGAGTGTTGGCCCTGAAATTATGTCTGTCTTAGAAAGAGATAATGGAGGGAGCAGCTAGTTTGTGCAGTGAATAGAGCACAAGCTCTGAAGTCAGAAGGACCTGAGTTCAAATTTGACCTCAGACACTTAACACTTCCTAGCTGTGTGATCCTGGCCAAGTGACTTAACCCCAATTACCTCAGCAAAAAAAAAAAAAAAAAAAAAAAAAAAAAAAAAAAAAAAAAAAAAAAAAAAAAAAAAAAAAAAAAAAAAAAAAAAAAAAAAAAAAAAAAAAAGAAAAGAAAAGAAAAAAAGAAAGAAAGAAAGAAAGAAAGAAAAGAAAAAGAAAGAAAGAGGTAGTGGGAGGTGAGGTTTTAGAATTTATTAAATATTCTCTCTGGTGATTCTCTCAATAACAGTAGGTAGAGGATATGGATAATATCTCTCCAAAAGATTCCTTTACAACAGTCGTTACAGGAGTCATGGTATAACACCAACCTTACTGTTAAGCGACTATTTCCATTTGTGGTATTTAATTTAATTCGACAAATGCTTTTTATTCGTATTTAAAATGATGATAATGATGGCAGTTACGCCCCAGAGTTATTGGGAAAAACAAATAAAAAATATTTGTGAGCTGCTTTGCAAACCTTAAAGCACTATATAAATGATAGCTGTTATTAAGCAAGGCATTGTGTAAATTCCAGAGATATAAAGTGAAATAAGACACAGCTACCATTCTCCTCTAGTTTACAGTCTAATAGAAGACCCAAAGATGTCACTAACTCTTCTTGACCATAGAAGTCTGCTCAAACTCAGGAGAACATTTTAAAAAAATGTTTGATCCAACAATAAACTTGGACTGCCCTGACTTGAAAGCCTAGTAGCACCTGATAAACAACATGTAATAAATATGCATTTCTTCAACTACAGAGCGACTTTATCTGAATTCAGAATGAAAAACAAAAAGATGAAGAGTTCTGAAATAATTGACAGGTGTCCTTTGTAGTTCACTGTCAATAATATTTAGTAAATCATGGAGAATGGGAGAGGTGTCACAAACCTAGAGAAGGGAAAATGTTCCAGTTGAGAAAAAAAAATGGAGAATTCATATTGTAGGCTAATGAATTTAACTTCAGTTCTTGGCATAATTCTAGAATGTATAATTCAAAAAAAGATACTGAGCATTTCAAAAGGAGAGAGATAATTAATTAAAACTAATATGTCTGAATCAAATAGAGCTCAAACAAAAATGATGTCATTTCCCTTTTTGTCAGGGTGACCAGCCTGATGGACCAAGAAGTGCTGTATATCTAGAATTTAGAAATCTAGATATTTCTTTGTCAAAGAATACTTTGACAGTGTGAATATGGCATCCATCTGACCAAATTAGAGAGACGCGCTAGTTGAGAGTATAAAAAGAGGGATTCAGGACTGATTGAATTCCTTGACACAAAAGGAGTCATTAATGCATCAGTGTCATCTTGGCATTCCCCAGAATATGGTATGGGTGTGCTCTATGCTGTTTCCATTTTTATTAATGAATTGATTTAAGATGCCCTCATAAGTTCATTTTCTTCCTTCCACTTAATTGCCTCATGAGGATATTACAAGACCATATGAGAATAGTGAGTTTTCTTTCACTAGCAATTTTCTTTTTCTTTTTTTCAGTTCTTTTCTTTTAAAAAGATTAATATTTTTTATTTTCCCCAGTTACATACAAAATATTTTTTCACATTTGTTTTTAAAATTTTGAGTTCCAGATTCTCTTCCTCTTTTCTCACTCCTCTCCTCCATTAAGACGACCCATGTGTAAAGCATTTCCACAAAAGTTATGTTCACTAATAATTCCACTATCACATTTATTAGCAATTTTCAAAGGCTGAATGATTGACCACTCATCCAGGATACTATGGGGGACATCCCTGAATTGAATCAGTGTCTAGACAAGATGAATTCTAAGACCCCCTTCAATGGCAAAATCCCATGGTTTTATGATTCCATGTCACTCAGACTATGTGACTTTCCAACTTATCTTAATGTACCATATATCCTGCTGTGGGGTCCCAAGGACCCCTAAGTCTTATCACATATTCTCTCCCACTAGACCCTAAAGATCTGGGGACATGCCATGTACCCTACTTCTGTACCCAATTCTATGCATCAGCTCCCCCTAGTAGAATATGAACTTGTATGAGAGTAGGCTGTTTTGCTTTTCTGTTTGCATTCCCAATGTTTCACACATAGTAAGTCTTAATAAAAAGCCTTTGCCTTCATCCCCCGAAGGGTATCTACTTTTTTAAGGACATGGAAATTACTTTAAAATTTTGATTACTTTTTTATTGGATGAAATTTAATCTTTCAGAGTGCTCCTCCCAGACTCTACCTTCACTTTTCAGTAACATTTAACTTAGTAATATATCCCATGGAATTAACTTTGCCATTCAGGAGCTTGTGTATGCGTGTACATGAAAAATGTCTGTTCATGGGGCACATGGCACAGAGAGAAAAGGAGATGGGGACAAAAGCATCAAAGAAATTATTGCCTTCCACACTGGTGTTTTGACTTTCTCTAAATGAGAGATCTGAATTACAACAGAAGGAACAGTATCTCACGTGAGCCTTGCAAAAAATTTATTTGGAGGCCCTGTCGATGGAATCAGGGACTTAATCGCTGTCATTTTCAGAAACCTGTTTGGTGAGATATCATCAAGGAGATCTATAAAGGAGAAAGCACAGGGAACCAGATCTCTACCATCTAAGCCATTTACACATTCAGATATTCTATCTGTCATTGCACTAATTCCTCAGGTAATCAAATAAAGCAGCCACTCAATTTATGTTTTAATTGACTTATCCAGACGCTCAAGAGGAGACAGAAGGGGATCACTGGTCTTAGGGGAATAGCAAGCCCAGCTTGCTCAGAAGTCATGTGATTCTGCATTCCATGAAAGTTTTACTGTCTCTTTCAAAAGATCTGATAAAAATTAACTGGCAGGTTTCAGGTTGATTTCTGTTTAGAGGAGGAACCCTATGAGTGAGGTAGTCTTGGTCTGGGATCATTTCTGGGGGCACTCTTCCCTCTGACCATCAGCAAGAATTTTTTTGTTTCTTTCTCATTCCATTACCTCCCTGACAAGGAGGACGGGAGATGAATCTCTCTTTGAAATCATATTCTTAGAGTAAAAATCTACCTACCACATCAAGAGAAATTGAGGGAAGTAAAGAAGATTTTTTTTTTTTAATCTAAGAGCCTACTATGCGCTTGGTGTTGGAACAGATACAAAGATTAGAATGAAGGCTTCTGGTTGTCTCCCTCATCCATGTTAAGGAGGGGAAACACAGGGCTGTTCTTAGATTCTGGAGGAAGGTCTTAAGTTAAACATTGACTTCTCTTGCCTTCTGTGGTAGTATCACTATAAGATGGTTCAATTTTTTTTTTTGTGGAAATGGTAATAAAGACATTAGTAAAGGGACTTAAGGAAAAAGACAATTATAGGACCTTCCATTATAGCTAAAGTAATTAGATTCATATGCAGCTCTTATCTATATAGAAGTAACTTAACCACACCATTCTGAAAACCTAATATCACTGAAATTAGGTTATAAACTCTTTGAGGACAAGAACTATATCTACTCTTTATTTTGTATTATCTCTCTTCTGATCTCCTATCTCTACAACAAATAGGATGAAGTAATAACTGATTTTCTTTAAAAAAAAAAAAAAAGAACAAACATAAACTCATTCAGTCAAGAATTAAGATCATGTCTTTTACTTGTATTTTCTTCTTAATGTTTCTAATGCAGGATCTTGTAACTAGTAGGTCCTCCATTAATGTTTGTTAACTAAGTTTAATGGACTGAGGCTTGAGTTGATGCACTGAGGTCCCAAGCATGTGAGGCTAACTAGTAACTGGACCATACTCTATTAATATATATTCTTGGAGAAAGAATAGCCCCCGCCCATTCTCTGTGCAAGTCCTGATGTGTTGCATAGGAAATGATGATTTTAGTGGGTGGAGGCAGAGGGGCAGGAAGAGAGGCGGGGAAAGAAGGCTGGCTGGCTTCTGGTCTGGCTGGCTTCTGGTCTGGCTGGCTTCTGGTCTGGCTAGCTTCTTGACTCAGCTGCACACATTGCTATCGCGAATTCCCCTTTACCTCTGATCCCCTTTTTACCTCCGATCCTTCTTCACCTCTACTGGGAATAAAGATTGAAGATTTTCCCTTAACCTGAATTCCTGACTCAGACTGATTTTAAAATACATGGTCATCACAACTAAGTATTTTGTTGACATTTTTTCAAAGGATTTAGTGAAATGCCTCTACAGTTGACCATCTTTAATGATATCAAGTATTTATTCATTCAACAAATATTCAAGCACCTACTATATGCAGAATATTTGTTAATCCCAAAAATGTTTTCTCAGTGTTGATGACTTGTAGGATGACACAATCTCAGATTAAGGAGCTAGTATGACTGAATATATAAGGTAAAAGATATGGAGTCAGGTGAGCTTGGCAACATCTATCTTAGCTACTTGCCCAGGTATCATGGACACGTTATTTAAGCTTTCAAATTCTCAGTTTAATCATTTGTAAAATGAGAATAATATGGGTATTGACTTCATGGGGTTCTTGGGAAGGAAGAGCTTTTTAAACATCCTTTAGTTTTCTGACAATAGAAGAAATGATCCCAGTAGTTATTTGTTTTTTTAAATCTCATCTCCTTATGTTATTCTTGACTCTCTGGACATTCTCTACCATGCCACAGCAACCTTCTCACTCTGGAAGTCTATTCTGCCTCTGAGGAACCTATTTTTCTGATTGTCTGGTTCTTGCCAGACACCCCATTTTAAAGAAAATGCCCAGGTCAGCCATCCTGGATCTCCTTCCTGACTCCCCTTGTATTATCGACATTCTTACCCTATCTCCAAATATTCCCTTCACTTTTCAATTTCCTTTTAAGTGTCCTCTTTGATGTAAGCTTCTTGATGGTGGGAATTGACCTTTTTTCCATCTGGATTCCCAACATTTACTATAATGCTTGGAACATTGCAAACACTTAATAAACACTTGTTAACCGGCCATCTTTGTTACAAGAAGACTTTTCAGAGTAAAAACGAATATTATCAGAACTTCAAAGCTTAGCTCAAACTCTGCTTCCTACATTATATCTTTCTGGATTATCCCCCAGCTGCTAGTGCCTATTCTCCAAATTATCTTGTATTTTATATATGCTTAAATGTTCATGGTATTTCCCTGAATAGAATGTAAACTCCTTGAAGGCAAAACTATTTCTATTTACCTTTTGTTTCTCTAAGACTAGCACACAGTAGGTACTTAAATAGTTGTTATTTGCTTGACTTTATCTTGATAAGTCTCAAGGCCTATCTGATGACACTCCAGTACAAATTTTTAATCTCCTAACAGCCACTAATGTGAGAAGCTATCCTGAATAATTTTGAAGTCAGCTGAGAGGATGCTTGGGGATTTTCATTTTATTAGAAAAAGAGTTTTATCTCTTCCTTATTGGGCTTTTAAAGTAAAAGATGACCTAGTTTACCTTTTGAAATTCAAGACATCACTCTCCTGATGTCACTGGGTCTCTTTGAGGAACAAGGATGAACAACAAACTACAACAATTGGATTTTTACCAATAAATGTGTTCTCATATAAAAATCATCTTGTTTTTGTTCTCATATAGGCCTTAGGAAGGAATTAAGGGGAAAATGAGAGGGAAAATGCCAAGGGCTATTTGAAGTAGGTTAAACTTCTATCTACTAGGTAACCTAAAATCATAGTATAAAATTTGTAGAACTAGAAGAGATACCAGATGCCATCTAGTCCAACACCCATTTTATAGATAAGAAAACTGAGAGTGAGGAAGCTGAGGTGACTTGCCTAATGTGAGTAATACAGGCAATAAGCTGTGAAAACAGAATTTACACAGGTTCCCTATTTCTAGATATCATTCTTTTCATTGAACCAAAACTTGCTCTCTGTACTAGCTAGAAACTAAAGCTATATAGAGTTCTGCAATTATTTTAAAAAACATATTTTCATTGAGTATCTACTATGTGTTTAGAAATGGTGTTATAAAAATGAAAAAGCACATTGCTGATTGAAGCCTTGGGAATGGGATGAGGTCACTAAGGAAGAGAGACAAAAACAGGATCTTGGGAGACATTCATTCTTTTTTTCTATGTAATTAATCATTTTATTAATCATGCTAGCATATAACTAATAAAAGGATCAATGGCACTCTCAGATGCCAAAGACCCTTCATTGAACCCACTTAACACTCATATGCCCTTGGAAGAATGGCTGTTCCTGAGAGTGACAATCCTGATTGATTAGCTATTAATGAGAAGAATGAATATCATAATGACAGGTGGGCCTATTTTAATGAGTGGCTGAGAGATGTGACTTTGATTAGACATTCATTCTTAAGGAATGGGAGATGGATAACAGATGGCTGAATAAAAAATATAATATCTGACAGTTACATAGTGCATTAAGGTTGGAAAATCACTTTTACCTGTATCATATCACTTGATGCCCACCACAATGCTATAATGTAAATGCTAGCAATGATTGTCTTTATTTTATAGCTGAGGAAACTGAGGCTGACAGAGATTAAGTGATTTGCCCAGCATTACACATCTAGTAAGTGTTTGAAGTCTGATTTGAACTCAGCTCCTCCTGCCTCCACCTTGATCACTCTGACCACTGCACTATCTAGCTGTCTAGGTAAAAATCCATAAAAGGACAGATTAAAAAGGGAATGATGAGAGAGCACTATCACAGATGCGAAGGAAACATAGAACATACAGAAAGGATGACAAATCATATAATGTTAGAATTCAGGACCTTGGACAAGGACCAGTTTTGGCAGAAATAAGTTCTAAATATCCCTGGGAAGGAGCTAGGGTGAATAGACATAAAAAGAATTCAGTAGCTATATGAATTGTCAGAGCAAGATGCTAGCAAGATGACTAAGGTGAATATTGAAGTTACCAAGGACACTGGCAGGTGTTGGAATAAGAAGACTATGAGCCAGTAAACACTCAATAAATATATGTGGTGAATGGTAATTGAATCTCTCACTTCTTTGAATACACACACACACACACACACACACACACACACACACATATATATATATATATATATATATATATATAGTCCGAGGTAGGGGCAGAGCTGGAAATCCTTGGTCATGAGCTTAAACCATGAAACCATAATTTATCTTACTATGTTAGAAGAAAGAGGAGCAGAAATTAGATTTTAAAAGATTTCAACTGATATCCTATTTGCTCAGACACAATTCTAGAAATTCTGTTGAATAACATAGTTCTTTCTTGGCAAAGAAAAGACAATGCACAGGATGAGAAGCCTATGATGAAAGTTTTGAAAAGCTGAATCAGTAATTTATCTCATTGGGCAGATGGATGGAGAACCCCACCCACTTCATACAACTTAATAGCCTTAGCAACAATAGACCAGGTCCCTGTCATTTTTGGTGGTTCAGTCATGTCAACTCTTCATGACCCTATTTAGAGTTTTCTTAACAGAGATACTGAAGTGATTGACAATTTCCTTCTCTACCTCATTTTATAGATGAGGAAACTGAGGCAAAATGGTTAACTGTCTTGCCTTGGGTCACCAGCTAGTGAATAAATAAGGTCAGATTTTAACTGAAGATTTCCTGACTTCTAGGGTCAGTGTTCTAGCCACTTCACCACTTAATTGGCATTCCCTCACACCTACCTGTAATATTTTGTTCCTAGAAGAAATTTATTATAGATAGATAGATAGATGATAGACAAACAGACAGACAAGTAGATAGATAGATAGATAGATAGGCAGATACAGAGGAATAGTTGGACAGACAGATAGGTAGATAGATAGATGATAGATATGTAGATAGATAAATGATAGGTAGGTAGATAGATAATAAGTTGATAGACAAAGATAGAGGAAAACCTGAATTCAAATCATGCCTCTGACATTTACCAGCTATGTTACCTTGACTAAATTACTGTATCTTTTTAGGTCTGAAAGAGCTCTTTGGGACTTACAAAGTCATAGAAAAGTAGAAATCTAATTGGTGAGGAAGATTGATACCATGAATTTCCCCACTCAAAAAAAAAATCAAAGAGGCTTAATATATTCATAAGTCCAAGTTGAAAACTTTCTGTCCTGTTTTGGGAAATGCTATACAAAAGTAAAAATTCACACAAAAAATACATAATACACCTTCATAAGCCTGATGTTTTAATTATTAATAATAGCTAGCATTTATATAGTGTTTTAAGGATTATAAAGTACTTATGCCTATAATATCGCATGTGATCCTCATAACAACCCTCATAGTTAAAAGTAATCATCCTAATTTTTCAGATAAGAAACCAGTAAGAGAAGCTAAATGACATGGTATCTGAGGCAGAATTTGAATTCAAGATGTCCTGATTCCAAGTCCAACACTCTATTCACTCTACCACCTAACAATCAAGGTACATTTAAAAAAATTAAAAAAGTTTAAAAGTGAGGTTTCCAGATGGTCTAGACTAATAGCTGCAAAGAAAGATGCAAGATGCTTACCAGTCATTCATGGATGAAATTAAGCAGAGTCAGCCTAGAGGTAGAAGGCATCTCAAAGACTGCTGAGTCACTTTATAGCTAAAGAAATTAAGACCCCTACAAGTGATTCATCCAAGGTCAAATGGGTAGTCAGTGGCAATGATAGGATTGAAATCCAAATCCTCTGACCAAATTTTTGATAAATTTTGTGTCTTTAGGATGGTGTATAGGTTAAGTGGTGGGCCTGGAGTCAGGAGGATTTATCCTCCCGACTTTAAATCCACCCTTAGACACTCACTAGCTGTGTGACCCTGGGGAAGTCATGTAACCTTATTTGCTTCAGTTTCCTCATCTGTAAAATGACCTGATAAAGGAAATTACAAATGACTCCTGTATTTTTTCCAAAAGCACCTCAAATGGGGTCTCAAGGAACTGGACACAATAACAACAACAACAACAAAAACTGATCATCTGTACATCAACCAATCAATGTTTATCAAGTGTCTATGTGCCAAGTATCAGAGACATAAAAAACAAAAATGGAGCAGTCCCTGACATCAGGAAGCTTAGACTCTATCAGAGGAAGTAACATGTATCTAAGAAACATCATCATGTACCTGATGGACATAGGAAGACCGTATCAGGATGAGATGTTAGGGAAATACTTTTGGTCCATGGAATTGCTGATTGATAATAGAGGACAATGGAGAATTGGAGAAATATAATTATCAAATAGAGAGGACTTTTTGAATCTTCCTACTAAAGAATGATTACTATACTCATTTGTGATATAGAAACAACTAATTAATTTTAATTACCATTTCCTTTTTAATTGAACCATTGAATAACGCTTTTAAAAAAATCCATTATTTAATTGGCATAGATGTTTCTTTCTGTTGCAGATAACAATCCATTAATTGTCTTTATAAATATCTGTGCCCTGCATCAAAAAAAGTTATCTGTTGGAGAAACTTTTTGAAGAGTTTGATTCATTTTCTTGCTATAAATCAAAGCATTTTATTCTAAGTGGCTTTTCCCCAGTTCTGAATTAACCCTTTCTTATAAAGTTAAATGATAATCACTGATACAAGGACCATGTCTGAAAACATATGCAATATTATGTTCCCATACTTCCCTACTTCTCTGACAAGAACCAAGATTGGTTCATGTACTTCCTCCGTGTTTGGCTTCCTTTTAGTACTCTTTTAACTTACATTAGTATTATCATTGTATATACTATTTTCCTCATTCTGCTTATATTACTCCATTAATTTATTGAAGCCGTCTCATGCTTCTTTAAATAACCCATGATGCCTGCATATAATTGTTCAATACCTTCTGATTCATAGAAGCATAGCTTTGTAGCCCCTTAATTCCTTGTGAGGTATATATACATGAGCAATCCTTTGTTGAGGTTCTCCAAACTTGGTTTAGTTAGTTGCCAACCTGCAGAGATATATTCTATCCCCAGATCCATAGCCAAAGTCCTTTCTGTTCAAAAATCTGGAGCACTTGGGTGTACTACCTTCAAAAATCTGAAGTCATCCAGTTGGTGTGAGATCCTGGAATAGGGTGCTAGCAAAAGTATTGGGAAGTAATGAGTTAAATTGTCATGACTTCCTCAAACAGTCCCTATGACTGCACAATAAACCCAACAGATTTAGTCTAATGTAGAAAAGAAGCCTGGATACATTAAATAGAAATGTGCTGGGGAGGGGGCAAGGGTTTCTCCCTCCCCTGCTCACGTGGGCATTCCTTTTACTCAAACCAAAAAAATGGTCTTAACCTAATTCCAATGAAGCATCATCTGCACTAAGTTTTGAGTGTCTGGCCAGACACTCTGGGTGGGAAACCTCCCATAGAGTCAAAAATGAGATGGGAAAGCAACTTTCTGCCTTTGTTTGTAAATTTCCTTATACTTCTATATTTAAGGGTCTTTTTTGGCTGACTCATCTGTTTACCTTGACTCCTCTTCCTCCAATTATCTTCTAGGAGCTTCCATGGCTGAAAGAATTCACTTTATCCTTATAAAAAAAGAAAGCATGTAGAAAAAAGTAAGCATCAGGTAAATGGACTTTGGCACCATCTGCTTTCGACTTAGTCATGATGTATCGTGGCTCTCCTTGCTGATAAAATTGTGGAAATGCTGAGCACACTCTGAAAGCAATAGCAAAGTAATTTAATGCATAGTTGTCTATGATGAGGCACTCAGGTTGTACGAGGGAATTGAGATACTGAGTGTAACCACTCTGGCCATTATGAAAGAAAAGAAAATCAGGGACGCTCCAAGGAGAGATGTCCTGGGAGGGATAGAACTGGTACATAGACTCAGAACCTGATGGATTGAATGGCTGAGTCCGAAGGAGACTTACCAAACTTTACCAAGGATTAGGCCAGAGCATCAATAGCAGGCAGCAACAGAGTGGGGAAAAAGTTGCAGTAAAAATGACCAGGGAAGGAACTGATTGAAATTTATAAGAATAAGAGTCAGTATCAAATTGAGAAATTATATAAGCATATGGACAGGCAATTTGATAATGAAAAAAAAGTCTAAGCTATCAATAATCCTGTAAATAAAAATGCTCTAAAATACGAATAATGGAAAAAAAATAAAATTTATAACCATCAAATTGGATCAAATATGATCGAAAGAGGTAAATGAGAAATGATAGAGATGCTGTGGGAAAGCAGGCTCTTTAATGCACTGTATGTGGAAGCTGTGAATGAGTCCAACCATTTTGGAAAGCAGTTTGGAACTGTGGTCAAAAAAGGACTAAATTATACATACCCTTTGAGCCAGTGATACCACTCTTTTTCTATACTCCAGAGAAAGCAAAGAAAGAGAAAAAAAAAGAGTTCTGTGTACAATAATATTTATAGTAGCTCTTTGTGTAGTGGCAAAGAAGTGGAAAGTAAGGATGTCTCCATCAGTTGGATTCTAACTAAACAAAATGACATGAATTTAATGGACTACTATTGTGTCAAAAGAAAATGGCAAAGGGATAGATTTGGAGACCTGGGAAGACTTGTATGAACTAATTCAGAGTAAAGTGAACAGGTCCAGGAGAACATTTTTACAATATCAAGAAAAGATGAATAACTTTAAAAGATTTAAGAACTCTGGTCAATGCAAATGATCAATCATAATTCCAGAAGACAGAAGGTAAAGCATAATATGTGCCTTCTTATCCACTATTGAAGGGCTCAAGGGACAAAATGTGATGTGTATTTTTGAACATATCCAATGTAGCAATTTACTTCACTTGACTATGTTAATCTGTTTCAAGTGCTTTATTTTACTTTTCTTTTTTGCATTGGAGAAGTATTAACAAAAACCCAATTAGTATTTAAGAGTCTGCTGTGCAGCAGACACTCTAGTAAGAGCTGGAAATATAAAGAACAGCAAAAGATATTTCTTTCCCTCTAGAAACTCAGTCTAATAAAGGGAAACAACATGTTAATAACTATGTACAAATAAGCCATAGAAAGGATAAATTGAAGATAATCACAGAGAGAAAGCATTAGTACTAAGGGGACTAGGGAAAGACTAGTGCAATTAAGTGGTACAGTGAATAGAGTGCCAAGCTTAGAGTCATCTTCCTGAATTCAAATCTAATCTCCAATATTTACAAGCTGGATGACCCTAGACAAGTTACTTTAATTTGTTTGACCCAGTTTCCTCAACCATAAAATGAGCTAGACGAGGAAATGGCAAACCATTCCAGCATCTCTGCTGAGAAAAATCCAAATGGGATCATGAAAAGTCAGATATGACTGAAAAAGACTGAACAATAGCAAAGAGAAAGTCTTCTTACACAAAGTGGGATTTTAGCTGGGACTTGATGGAAGCCATGGGAGCCAGAAGATAGAGATGAGGAGGGGAAAAAATTTAGACATGGAGATAGCAAGTGAAAATGCCCAACATCAAGAGATGATGTTGTGTATGAGATACAGCAAGAAGCCCATTGTCAACGGATGGTAGCATATTTGGGGAGGAGGAGTATATAAGAAGATTGGGGTTGGATTAAGAAGGACTTTAAAGAATTCCTTTGTTGATCCTGGAAATAATAAGGAGCCACTGAAGTTTGCAAAATATGTGTTGGGTGGAAGAGATGGTCGGAGAAACTTGATATGGTCAGATCTAGATTTAGAAATTTATTTTGATGGCTAAATGGAGAAGGGCCTTGAGTTGGTTATAGATGCTCATTTGCTAAAAAGAAAAAAGGTTTTAATTTTTTTCTGTTAAAAAATAAAAATGAAAAGATGCATCATGATACAGGAGAATGCTAAAATTGGAGTGCAAGGTCCTGGGTTTAATTTTATCTCCCTACCTGTATGACAATGAGCATGTCTCTTAACATTGCTAGATCTTACTTTCTTCACTTGAACCTGAACTTAAAAAATGGTAATTATATTTCAATATGACTGGTTTCTTTGATGACATTTGATTTCTTTTTGTATTTAAAAAATATTATCAACCACTTCTAGGTCTATATCCCAAAGATATCTAAAAAAGGAAAAGGATCTATTTGCTCAAAAAATATTTATTGTAGTGACAGAACTGGAAACTGAAAGAATGTTCATCAGTGGTGTTTGCATTGATCCGTCCGAATCACCATCTGATGAATATAAATGATATAATTCCTACCCCTTCTCATCCAATGAAAAGTTGCAACGGGTTATTTGAAGACACAAGGATGATTATGGTGAATAAGAAGATAATTAGATATTTGAAAAAGCGGTGTATATTTGGGTCTGTGTGTATGTATTATATTGAGGGATATCCATTCCCAGGAACTGATGCATAGTGAAGGAACAAAACTAGGAGAATACTGTATACAAGAACAGCAATACTGTTCAATGAAGAATTGTAAATGACAACTGTTCTCAGCAATATAGTGATCCAAGACATTGGGACTAATGATGAAGCATGCTATCCTCCTTCAGGGAAATAACTGATATTCTATGAAGATAAAGTGAAAAATGACATGCTTTAGTCTATCTCTTTCATTCTTTTTTTCTTTGAGACTTGTACATAATGACTAATATGAAAGTATTTTACATAATTACATTTGATAACATATCTGATTGCTTGTAATGTCAGGGGAAGGGAAGAGAAGGAAAGAGAGAGAGAGAGAGACAGAGACAGACAGAGACAGAGAGAGAAAAAGAGAGTTTGAAACTCAAAACCTTAAAACATATCTTAAAAATTGTTTTAAACATGCAATTGGAGGAAAAATAAAATGTATATTAAAAAGAAAGTCTTATCCTGAAAAGGGTTCCATGACATAAAAAAGGATAAAGATTCCTGATCCAGAATTTAGCACAGGGCCTGCCATACAGTAAGAGCTTAATAAATGCTTATTGATTGACTGACAATTTCTTAGTGCTCTTAAGCAAATTTCTAAAACTATAGATACCAGAACTATTGTCAATCTACTTTAGTGAAGGGAGTTTCCTCATTGGAAATTCCTGGATGATGTCATAGATTTGCCTGGGGGGAGGAATCTCATAAAGTCAAATTTTGCTTCAGATGCATTAAAATTGTCAAGTACATGAATTTTTAGGTCTCCATTTCCTTATCTGTAAAATGGGATGTAGGACATTAGATGGCATAAGCAATAAGGCAATATATACATAATTGAGAATTATAATGCAGATAATCACAAAGCATATTTAATAGCTTATGTTTAGCAAAGATTGAATGCATATATTTACTAATCTTATCTTAGCTAAAGTTTCTCATATTAAAAAGTCTTTGCATCTCATGTATGAGGTATATTAGGAATTGATTTGAATGTATAGAAATAAAAATATATTCTTCAATTGATATGTAGTCGAAATATATGAACAGGTAGTTCTCTAAGGAAAAAATCCAGCGTATCAATAGTCATAAGGGAGGAAATGCTTCAAATAACTAATAATTGAAAACATACTAAAACAACTTTGCCAACCCAATAAATAGCGACTCAAAGAAAATAGAAACATAAAATCACAGTTGTTGTTAAAGGCTGGTGTAAAGCATTGTGGTAGACCTGTGGTCCAGCCATTCTGGAAACCAATTTGGAACTATGCCCTCTAACTCAATAAAGTACGCATACTTGGAGTCAGGGAAATCTAGAATTAAAACTTAAGTCAAATCAGTAATACTTCTATCAGGTGTGTACCCTGAAGAGAGCTAATAAAGAGAAAAAAGGATACAAATATACAAGATATATTTTTATGATGGCAAAGAATTGGAAGGTAAGTAGCTTCCCATTAATTGAAGAATGGATGAACAAATTATCATGATAAATATATATGTATATTATATATATATATATATATATATATATATATATAATGAAATACTGTTGTGCTATAAGAAATGATGAAGGGAGCAGTTTCAAGAGAAACATAGGAAGACAAATCAGTTGATGAAAAGTAAAATGAGCAGAAGCAAGAAAAGACTTTATACAAATACAACAACAATGTAAAAACAAACAACTTTGGAAAATTTAAGAACCCTGATCAATGCAATAACCAACCAGAATTGCAGAGCACTAATGCTAAGCTACACTAGTTCCTTTCTGGCAGAGAGATTTAAGGTACAAAAAGAGACACACATTTATGGATATGGTCAATGTGGCAATATATTTTGATTGACAACGCATATTTGTTCCAAGGGAAGAAAACTAATTTCAAATTAGGACAAAGAATAAAAGTAAGGAAATTCTGTTCCCATTAAAACAACTCTATCTTAATCTTTTAAGCAAGCTATGTTGTTGAATAGAGAATGGAGAAAAGAACAAACAGTGACAATGACTAGAAATTTCCTAGGCAATAGTTATAACACAGAGGAACAGAATCCATAATCTACTTCAGTCAACAAACACTTGCTCTCCTTGACAAGAGGGGATGTGGGATATCCAAAGTTAATATGAATTATTAAAAATAAGTGTAAAGTGGTAAGATGAAGGATAGAGAAAAATCACAATATTGCCTCACAAAACAGTAAAAAAGGGTATGGTGGAAAATGAGTTTAGAGAAAGTTTGAGATAAGGCTCAACCAAGCTAGCTTATCTCATAGCTATTAAGTATGAAAATGAATCAAGGATTAAATGAGATTATATTTGTAAAGCATTTAGCACAGTACCTCTCATATACTAAACTCTATTTAAATATTATCATCATCATCATTGTAATAATTATTATTATGAAATCTGAGTAGAAAGAAAATAAAAGAACATATTTCCCAGTGTTTCTATAATGATCTATCCTGAGCATTACAAAGAAGGAAACCAAAACATTTAGACTCTAAGACCTTGTTACCCAAAGTGCTAAGTAAGGAAGGAATCATACATCTAAGGGATTAAAAGGGCCTCAGAAATAATATAACCCCTTCATTTTATAGGTTACAAAAGTGGATCCACAAGAGATTTAATGGCTTAAGGTTACAAAAGTAATAAATAGTAGAATTGACCAGAATCTAAACAGGTTTTCTGACTCCAAACTCAGCACTTTTTCCACTATATGAAATAAACAAAAAACAAACAAACAAACAAAAACGCACAAAAAACTAGTCAGGATAAGTAACCAAACCAATGTAAATATACATAGAAGAAAAGCACGCTAAAACCAACATGATTTTGAGCACAATGAGAAATTTAAGATGCCAAAAACGGGAGAAAAAATCCCCAGCAATAGAATTATTAAAGTGCATGTTTAGAACTACCAAGGCAGCCCTATTTTCTCTGTAAGTAGAGAGTACAGAGCTTTGAGACATGGTAGGTGCTTAATAAATACTACTTGTTTGGATTTCACCTATAAAATATGCATGACAATGCTCTTTACCTGAACCAAATCTGCCCTTGATAAAGATAAGAAGCAGATCTCCCATAGGATTTCAAACTCAACATGTCCAAAACAGCATTCATTATCTTTCCCTCTAAACTTGTCATTCCATCACATTTATCTATTTTTGTTGAGGACATCACTGTTCTACAATCTTAATTGAAGGAAATGATAAATTTCAATGAGAAGTTAGTAAAAAAATAAAGGTATAATAGTTTCACCACTCAAATTCACAGATCCCCTGAAATCAATGATCTCTTGGGGGTCCATGGACTCCAAGTTAAGAATTTCTTTACTAATTAGATTCTCAGGTTTCTAGTTTCTCCTCTTCCCAATTCAAGCCCCAAACAATTAGCAAAATACTCTTTCCTAAAATACAAATCTATCCCTCTCACTTACCTCTTCAGTGCTTCTCTAGTATTTCTCAGGTGAAATGCAAATTCCATGGCTTGGCACATAAAGCCTTGCCTGTCCTGGCTTGTTCCACATTTGCCCTTTTCTGTAAAGTGGCTTGCTTGCCAGACTTAACATCCTTCTCCCATCTAATTGTCTTCGCACAAGCTTTCTCCCAAACCTGAAATCAGTTGCTACAATGTGCTTTTCAAAGCAATTTACATTTGTTATTTCAATTGATCCTCAATAAAGTCCTATGAGATAGGTACTATTATTATCTCCATTTTATATTTGTAGAAACTGAGGCAGATAAGATTAAATACCTTGCCTAGGGTCATGCATCTATTAAGTCTGAGGCAGAATTGGAACTCAGGTCTTCTTTACTTGAGATCAGGACTTAATAATCCATGATACCACTGAAGTGCTCCAATAAATATTTCATCTCCATATATACTTTATGGAATCCCCAGTTTTCTTTAAAGTTTAATTCATGTACCACTTTCCTGAGGAAGTCTATCCTCATTTCCCTAGTTTTAATGTTCTCTCATGTAAATACTTATCTGTTTTCATGTTCCACAATATAAATTCTCTCTAAGAACAAACAGTTTTTTCATTTTGTCTTTCTCTCCTAAGCCTTGCATACTGCAGGTGGATACTAAATATTTTATGGTTTGGAATCTACCACATGATCCATAGAGCTAAGATCCTTCCTAAACATCTGATATTATCTGATGGCTTCTATCTCTCCCTCTATGTCTCCACAGGACTCAGGAATGGGCCCCTTCCCAAAAATTCCTAGTCACAACATTGCCAGGGTAGCTAAGCTCTATGCTTTCTCTCTGCATGGCTGCTTTCTTCAAATAGAGTCTTATCTTCAACCTCAGAGCTTCTTCCCATTAGCTATTCCTTATAAAAATTTATTACTTTTTCCTTACCAATTCTGTCACTTTAATCCTCTTTTATACCTTCTTCCATTTCCACCTGGATGTCCCTTTCCCGTAGTCAGAATCCTTCTTTCTGTTCCTGAAGTCAAGTGTGTCTACTTTTTTTTTCTTCTTTTCTTTCAAACCTACTGCTTTCAAGAGTTTATGAGTTTATTTTGGTCTTATTTGATTCAATTCAACAAACACTTAAGAATCTCCAATGGACAGAACAAAATTCTGTGTGTTGCCCTCTCCCTCCCCATAAAAAACTATATGGTTGGTGACCATTAACAAGGGGTCAAGGAAGGAAAAAAGCTCAAATTTAGAAGAGTTTAATTATCTGCAACTATTATTAAAAAAAAAAAAAAAACACTGGCAAGCATTTCACATAGGCTGGGCAAGAATAAATAAGTTGTTTTTGAGAATACCTACACTGATAAAATCATAACTATGGAAATAAGAGATTCTTTGAATTTTTATATTTTCCTTCCAAGCCATAGAAAGTACTCTATATTGTCAAATTTTTTATCTCACTGTTTTTTGCTTGGTAAAACCAAAAGCAAATGTGATCTCATTTTATGGTCACTGAGAGTGAGTCTTTGATAATAAAAATAGTAGATACTGAAAGTCACTGTCAGATCACCAATTTTTCCATCATGATTTTACCTTCTTTCAAATTCTTACAAATAACCTTAAGTTTTCAACACCACCTCCTTGTATCATGTTTTGTGTCATGCAGGTAAAGCTCTGGGATAGATTCAACAATAATGAGCACAATGGAGGACAGAGATAGGTCAGCTAGGTGGTTAGAGTCTTGACCCAGGAATCAGAAAGACGAGTTCAAATCCAGTCAAATCCAGATACTTACCAGCTGTGTGGTCCTGGGCAAGTCACTTAACTATGTTTGCTTCGTTTGTAAAATGAGCTGGAGAAGGAAATAGCAAAGCATTCCATTATCTCTGCCAAGAAAACCCCAAATGGGGTCAGGGAGCGTTGAACACAACTAAAAATCCTGAACAATAATAAAAGATATATATGAAAGTAGACTGACCAAAAACATTGTTGTTTTGTGCCGAGTTCATCTCAAGAAACTCATAGAGACAAAAATGACATGCCTGAATTGCTTTCAGGGAAGCATCCAAGGAATTTATGAGAATGATTTTAGCTTACAAGCATTTTTAAGGGGGGAATGTAGCATGATGGGAAAAGCAATCACTTTGGATTCTAAATGCCAGAATTCAAATCCTATTTTTGTCACTTAGTGACACAAGTAAAAATAAAAGGTAAAAAAACCACAAGTGTGTCTGGGACGTTCTTTGATACCTCTGGGCCTTCTTCTCTTCATCTAGAAAAGGAGATCAGAAATTAGAAAAAAGCAGCGTTTCTCACCTTGGGATTCACACCCAGACTTCAGGGAGTCTGTGATCTTGGAAGAGTAAAAATATTATCTTTTCTAAATTTTTATTTTTTTAAAAATTTCCCCCAGTTACATATAAAACAACATGTTTTTGGTTATACATGTACATTCATTTTTTTACATTTTCCATATGAATATATTGAGAGAGAAAAATCAGAACAAAAGGAAAAACCAAGAGAGAGAGAAGAAAAATAAACATGGCATGTGATTTTTTTCTACATATTTATCTCTCTAGATGCAGATGGTATTTTCCATCTGAAGTTTATTGGATTTGCTTTGGATCGCTAAATCACTGAGAAGAACCAAGTCTATCATAGTTATCATTGCACATTCTTGCTGTTACTGTGAATAGTGTATTCCTGGTTCTGCTCATTTTGCTCAGCATCTGTTCATGTAAGTCTTTCCAGGCCTTTCTCAAATCAACCTGTTCAACATTTTTTATAGAATAATATTCCATTATTTCCATATACCATAACTTATCCAGATATTCCCCCTTGATAATTATCTACTAATTTTTCAATTCTTTGCCAACACAAAAAGAACTTCTACAAACATTTTTGCACATGAGGGTTCTTCACCCTCTTTTATGATTTCTTTGTAATACAAACTCAGTAGTGGCACTGCTTAATCAAAGGCTATGATAGTTTTATATCCTTTTGAAAATAGTTCCAAATTACTCTCCAGAATGTTTGGATCATTTCACAACTCCACTAACAATGCATTAGTATTCCGGGTTTCCCCCATCCCCTCAAACATTTGTCATTATCTTTTCCTGTCATCTTAACCAATCTGAGAAATGTAATGTGGTACCTCAAAGTTGTTTTAATTTACATTTCTCTAATCAATGGAAGTGTAAAACATTTTTTCATATGACTCTAGATGGCTTTACTTTCTTAATCTGAACATTGTTCATATCCTTTGACCATTTATCAATTGGGAAATAACTTGTATTCATACAATTTTGAGCCAACTCTTTATTTTAGAAATGAAACCTTTATCAGAGACATTGGCTGTAATTTTTTTTTCTTCCTGTTTCCCTTCTAATCTTGACTGAATTGGTTTTGTTTCTGCAAAATCTTTTAAATTTAATGTTATCAAAGCTATTCATTTTGCATTTCATAAAGTTCTCATAAATTCCTCTCTTCTCCAAAGATCTGATAGGTAAACTACACCTTAGCTCTCCTAATTTGCTTATAGTCTCATCTTTTTCATCTAAACCATGTATCCATTTTGGCCTTATTTTGGTATGGAATGTGAGGTTTAGTTCTGTGCTGAGTTTCTCACATTATTTTTCAGTTTTCTCAACAATTTTTGTGAAATACTGATTTCTTATCCCACAAGTTGGAGTTTTGGGATTTATTAAACTGGTTTTGATGACTGCTGTTTTATAGGCCACTATTGTTTGCCTTTTTTTCATTAATTCCCTTGATATTCTTGATCTTTTGTTCTTCCAGATGAATTTTGGGTTTTTTTCTACCTTTATAAAATAATTTTTGGCAATTTGTATGGTACTGAACAACTACATTAATTTAGATAGAAGTCATTTTTATTATATTAGCAGGGCCTACTAATGAGCAAATGACATTTTTCCAGTTTGACTTTATTTGTGTGAAAAGTGTTTTGCAATTCTGTTTATAAGGTTTCTGAGTTTAACTTGGCAGGTAGACATCCACATATTTAATTTGACTACAGCTATTTTAAATGGAATTTCTATCGCTTGCTTCTGAGTTTCATTAGTAACATAAAAATTCTAACGATTTCTGTGGATTTATTTTATATCCTGAAATTTTTCTAAAGGTGTTAATTGTTTCAAGTAGTTTTTTGGATGATTCTCTAGGGTTCTCTAAGTATATTATTACATCATCTGCAAAGATTGATAGTTTTGTTTCCTTGTTGCCTATTCTAATTCTTTTAATTTCTTTTTCTTTTCTTGTTGCTAAAGTCAATGTTTCTAGTACAATGTTGAATAATAAGGGTGATAATGAGTGCCTTGTCTCACACTCATTATTTTATTGGGAATGTATCTAGCTTTGACCATTACAAATAATGCTTGCTGATGATTTTAGATAGATGCTGCTTATCATTTTAAGGAAAACTCCATTTATTCCTATGTTCTCTAGTGTTTTAAATAGGAATGGGTGCTATATTTTATCAAAAGCTTTTTTGCATCTAATGAGATTTTCATATGTTTCCTATTAGTTTTGTTATTGATATGCTCAATTATGCCATTTTCCTGATATTGAACCAGCCCTGCAGTTCTGGTACAAATCCCACTTGGTCACAGTGTTTTATCCAGCTGATAACTTCTTATAATCTCTTTGCAAATATTTCATTTAAATTTTTTGCATCAATATTCATTAGGGAGATTGGTCTATAATTTTCTTTGTTTTAGCTTTTCCTGGTTTAGGTAAAAACACCATATTTGGCAGGAGTTTTTAAAATCTATTTTTCTAAATAGTTTACATAGTATTTGGAATTAATTGTTTTTTAAATGTTGGTAGAATTTGCTTATAAACCATCTGGTTCTGAAGATTTTTTTCTTAGGGAATTTAGTAATGGCTTTTCAAATCTTTTTCTAAAATGAGATTAAAAGTACTTTATTTCATCATGTGTTAATCTGAGCAACCTATGTTTTTGCAAAAATTGATCCATTTCATTTAGATTGTCAGATTTGTTGGCATATAGTTAAGCAAAAGCCCTCCTAATTGTTGCTTTAATTTCTTCTTCAATGGTGATAATTTCACCTTTTTCACTTTTGATGCTAGTAATGTGGTGTTTTTTCTTTCCTTTTTTTAAATGAAATTAACCAAATGTTTATCTATTTTGTTGGTAACTTCATAAAAGCAACTTTGTTTAATAGCTTTTTTACTTTCAATTTTGTTAATCTCTCCTTTAATTTTCAGAATTTCTAATTTGGTATTTAATTGGAAGGAAAGTTAATTTGTTTTTTCTCTAGCTTTTTTAATTGCATGCCTATTCATTGATCTCTCTTTCTTTATTTTATTTGTGTCACTATTTAGAGATATTTCTCTTAAGAAACTCTTTGGAGGGGGCGGAGCCAAGATGGCAGAAAAGACACACCCGACTTTCTAAGCTCTTCTCTTACCCTCTTTATCAATATTATATCGAGCCTCAAAAATAGTCTTGACTGCTACAATTCGTAAAGATAAGAAGTAGAACAACTCACCAGCCAAAGAAAATCTGCAGTCTTGCCAAAAAAGGTTGGTTCTGGGGCCAGGGGGGAGATCAGCGCAGACTGGGAGAGGAATTGGGTTCTGAGGAGAGCCTCAAACCGAAAGTGAAAGCATAGCTCTCAGCACAAGCGTGCAGCCCCAACCCGCATTACGGGGCTTTTCCTTGGGGCAGCTGTGATCCTGCACGGCAGGAGAACACAGCCCGGGTTAGCCTCCAATCTGCGCAGTGGGGGGCTCGGCTTGGGGCCATAGAGCTTTTCCAGGGCCGATTTGCATCAGGCAGAGACGCTGGGGCAGAGTTTGTGGCGGTCTGTGGTAAGCTGCTAATACGCACAGTCCCACAAGAGGCTCCGGCCTGGGGCAGTGACACTTTAACCCCTTAGTCTCTAGCAGAGGGCAATTGCTAACCCACACAGCCCAACTGGGCACTTCGATAGCTCGGCCAGTGCTGAATCCACTTCCTGTTGGGGGAAGGGAAAACTCTCACTCAGAGCACTCCCATACCTCGGAGCCGGAAATCGGTTTACATCTTTCCCTGCTCTGCAGAGGAAGCTGGTAACCCCCTTGCCTAGGAGACATACCCTAAAGGCTTTAAAACATGAATAAAAAGATGAAAAGAACAATCGACAGCTTCTATGCAGAAAAAGAGCAGGTCAGCAAACCTGAAGAGACCTAAAACAGAAAAATGCATCAGACTGTCCTCCTTTACATAATTTGCTCCTAAGAAGAGAACCATTAAAAGTCTCAAAAGAGGGTTAGAAGATAAAATGGGGAAAGAAGGTTTTACAAAGAGAGCAATAACTTCCTGAAATAAAATTGGAAGGTTAAAAAATTCCCAGGAAGTGCAGGGAAACAAAATTGGGAATTGGAAAAATAAAGAATTCTAGAAAGTGGGATTTGCAATTGGAAAAGACAAAGAAATCCACAAGAAAGTAGGATCTTGGGAATTGGAAAAGAAAATAATTCCTAAAAAAAATTTTATGGAAATGGAAAAAAATTCCCGGACCAAAACAATACAAAAAAACTCAATTGGACATATACAGAAAGAAGTAAAAAAAGCTAATGAAGAAAATAATTCTTTAAAAATTAGAACTGAACAAATAGAAACTAATGATTCATTATTACTGTTCTGTAAGAAATGACCAACAGGATGATTTCAGAAAGGCCTGGAGAGACTTACACGAACTGATGCTGAGTGAAATGAGCAGGACCAGGAGATCATTATATACTTCTACAACAAATTAGATGATGAACAGTTCTGATGGATCAGGCCATCCCCAAACGAGATCCCAAATCCTTCTAATGGGCATAATGAACTGAACTAGCTATACCCAGAAAAAAAACCTGGGAGATGACTAAAACCAATTAATTGAATTCCCAATCCCTTATAGTTATGCACACCCGATTTTTGATTTCCTTCACAAGCTAATTGTTAATTCAGAGTCTGATTCTTTTTTAAAAGCAAAATTTAATGTTTTGGTCATTATACTTATTGTTATCTAAGGGTTAATTTTTAATTTGCATCTGGTCATCCCTGACATTTAGGGGGGGTGGGGTAAGAGCCGAAAAATTGGAACAAGAGGTTTGGCAATTGTTAATGCTTAAAAAGTTACCCATGTATATATCTTGTAAATAAAAGGCTATTAAATAAAAAAAAAAAAAAAAAAAAGAAACTAATGATTCATTGAGACAGCAAGAATCAGTCAAGCAAAAACAAAAAAATGACAAATTGGAAAAAACCATGAATTATCTACTTGCAAAAAATGACAGACTTGGAAAATGATTCAGGAGAGATAAATCTGAGGGATTATTGGACCCTTTCTGAAACCTTAGTGAAAAAAGAGCCTAATATATTTTACAAGAAATCATCAAAAAGAACTGCCCAAATGTAATAGAATCAGAAGGAAAATAGGCATTGAAAGAATTCATTGGGCCCTTCTGAAAGAAACCCCAAAAATAAAAACCCCAGGGAATTTAGGAAATTTCAGAACTATTAGATTAAGGAAAAAAATTTTACAAGCAGCCAAAAACCATTTTTAAATACCGAGGTGCCACAATAAGGATCCTCCAAGATCCTGGCTGCCCCCACATTAAAGGAACGAAAGGGCCTGGAATATGATATTCGAAAGGCATAAGAACTTGGGATTAAATTAAGAATAAACTGCCCAGCTAAGCTTTTTCCAAGGAAGAAGATTTTGGACATTTAATGAAACAAAAATGAATTCCATTTGTTTCAAGAAAAAACCAAACTTTAAACAAAAAATTTGATCTCCAACCATAGAACTCAAGAGATGCAGAAAAATTAAAAAACCTTTCTTGAGAATTGTTTTCTAAGGGATATACAAAAAAGAATGTTGGTAAATTTGATTGTACTGATATAAAAAAGGGAAGAATGGAAAAGGGAGATGGCAGAATGGTGGGAACGAGGGATAAAAAGAGGGCCACATCCCACAAAGAAAAAGGAAACTTATCATATCGAAATTTAGAGAGGGGAGGAACATTGTTGGAATCTTACTCCATCAGAGTTGGCTCAAAAGAAAAAATAATTGACATTTGTTTTAGAGAAAACCTCTCGCCTCATTAAAAACGGGGGAGAGGAAAAGGGAAAAAGAGTAATAAGGGAAGGAAGGGGGAAAGACTCCAAGGGGGGGAGGGATTAAAAAGAGGGTAAGCATCGAAACAAGAGGGGTACATAAGTTTAAAAGGAGGAAAGAGGGGTTGGGGGAGCCAAAGAAAAGTAAAGAAATCTGGGGTTTTGGGATGGCAGGAAATACAGATTTAGTAATTCTAACCGAAATGTGAATGGATGAACTCCCCATAAAGAGGGAGGCAGATAGCAGACTGGATCAAAAGTCGAACCCCAAATATTTGTCTACAAGCAAAAGGAGGGATGCATATAGAGTAAAAGGTAAAGGCTGGAGCAAAATCTATTATTCTTCAGGTGAAGTCAAAAAAGAGGGGTATCCTTATCCCAGATCAAGCAAAAACAAAAATTGATCTAATTAAAAGAGATAAGGAAGGAAACCCCATCCTTGCTAAAGGTAACATAAACAACGAAGGATATCAATATTAAACATATAACACCAAGTGGTATGGCATCCAACTTCCCAAAGGGAAGTTAAGAGAGTTGCAAGAAAAGCCAAACAAAACTGTAATAGTGGAGATCTCAACCTTGCACTCTCAGAATTAGACAAATCAAACCACAAAACAAATAAGAAAGAAAGGGTAAATAGAATATTAGGAAAATTAGGTATTTGATCTTTGGGAAAATTGGAATGGAGATAGAAAGGAATATACCTTCTTTCTCAACAGTTCAATAAACCTACTCAAAATTGGACCATAATATTGGGACATAAAGACCTCAAAATTAAATGCAAAGAAAGCAGAAATAGTAAAGTTTCTTTTTCCTAATCATGATAAATAAAAACACAAACAACAAAAAGGGGAAATAGACCAAAAAGTAATTGGAAACAAAAATCTCATCTTAAAAATGATTGGGTGAAGCAACAAATTATATATACAATTAATAATTTCAATTAAATAATGACAATGATGAGACATCATAAAAGTGGGATGCAGCCAAAGCGGTAATAAGAGGGAATTTTTATATCCTTAGAGGCTTACTTGAATAAAAAAGAAAGAAAAGATTAATGAATTGGGCTTGCAACTAAAAAACTAAAAAGACCAAATTAAAAACCCCCAATCAAATACTTTAAGTTGGAAATTTAAAATTAAAGGAGAAATTAAAAATATTGAAAAAGTAAAAAACTATTGAACTAATTAATAAAAACTGGAGTTGGTTCTGAAAAAGCCAATAAAAAATAGATAAGCCTTTGGTAAATCTGATTAGAAAAAGGAGAGAGGAAAATGAAATTAGTAGTCTTAAAAATGAAAGGGAGGAACCACCAATGAAAGGAAATTAAGAAAAATAAGGAGTTATTTTGCTCAACTTTATGCCAAAAATTTGATAACCCAATGGGAAATGGATGACCACTCCCCAAAAATACAGACTTCCCAGACTAACAGAGGAGGAAGTAAATTGCTTGAATAATTGTTTCAGAAAAAGAAAAGAACAGGCAAAAACAACTCCCAAGAAAAAATCCCCACACCAGATGGTTTACAATGAATTTTACCAAACATTTAAAAAAATTGGCCCCAATGCTATATAAATTATTTGATAAAATAGGGAATGAAAGGAGTCCTACCAAATTCCTTCTTGGCCAAACATGGTACTGATCCTAAACCAAGGTGGGCTGGAAAACAAGAAAGAAAATTATAGACCAATCTCCCAATGAATATTGATGTTAAAATCTTAAATAAGATAATTAGAAAAAGACTACAGAAAATCATCTCCAAGATAATACACTATGATCAAGTAGGATTTATACCAGGAATGCAGGGCTGGTTCAATATTAGGAAAACTATCAATATAATTTGGCCTTTAATTAAAGAAATTAACAAAAACCATATGATCATCTCAATAGAGCAGAAAAAGCATTTGGTAAAAATCCAAAATCCATTCCTATTAAAAAACACTTGAGAGTATTAGGAATAAAATGGACTTTTTCCTTAAAATAATTAGCAGCATCTATTTAAAACCATCAGTAAAGATCATATGTAATGGGAGATAAACTGAAACCATTCCCAATAAGATCTGGAGTGAAACAAGGGAGTATCCCATTATTTTTAATATTGTATTAGAAACGCTAGCTAAGCAATAAGAGCTGAGAAAAGTTAAAGGAATAAGAATAGGCAATGAGGAAAAAATTATCACTCGCCGATGACATGATGGTTATACTTAAGAACCCCAGAGATTCTGCTAAAAACGTTAAAATAATCCACAATTTTAACAAAGTTGCTGGTTATAAAATAAACCCACATAAGTCATCAGCATTCTTATATAACAAAATTCAACAGTCAGGAGTTTACGGAAATTCCATTTAAAGTAACTACTGATAATTAAAATATTTAGGAATCTATCTTCCAAGAGAATATCAAAACATTATGAGAAAATTACAGACTACTTTTCCACAAATTAAGTCTGATCTTAACCAATTGGAAAAAATTAAAGCCCTTCTTGGATAGGGCGAAACAAAATAATAAAGATTTGGCTTATTACCCAAACTAACCTTTATTTGGCGCTATTACCAATCAGAGTCCCAAAAAACCATTTTAATGACCTGAAAAATAACAAAAAATTATATGGAAAAACAAAAAGGTCAAAATTTTCCCAAGGGAATTAATGAAAAAAACAAATGAAGGTGGCTTAGCTGTACCAGATCTAAATTATATTATAAGAGCAGTTACCAAAACTATTTGGTATTGGCCAAGGAATAGATTAGTTGATCAGTGGAATAGATTGGGGTTCAAGGGATAAAACAATCAACAAATATAAACCTAGTCTTTGACAAACCCAAAGACCCCAGCTTTTGGGATAAGAACTTACTGTTTGATAAAAATT